>NC_060122.1:537484346-537787376 GCF_021461395.2 Schistocerca americana
CGAAAGCCATTTTTCATAGATTTGCTCTCACAAAGTTACTCCATACATAATTTCGCAGTTTTAAAATTCCATCTAGTTTTACTTTGACAAGAGACAAAGATTGTACAAGCTTACGAATGCTGCTCTTGCGTCCGTACCAGCCAAGAAGACGATTCCACGGCGTAACCGAGAGTGCTATTGGTGATGGGCAGAAATATGGAAACACCAAAAACGCAACACATTACGACGCCTAACACGGCGTAGGAAACCTGTCAGCATTCAAAACAGCTTCCAGTCGTCGCGGAATGGAAAAATACGGGTCCTGTTTGGTGTGCGAGTAAATCTTGTATTATTAGTCCGGAAAAAAAACTGTAGCATGTTCAGGTAACGATGGTGGAGATGGGTAGCATTCACGCACCCTACTCTCCCAAATGGAATTCAAAGGTTCAATAATATTGATGACTGTTGACTGTGGTGGCCAAGTAATATGCGGAAATTCATTCTCGTGTTCAGAAAAGCAGTCCTGGACGATGCGAGCTGTGTGAACAGGGGTCCTGTCGTCTTGGAATACAACACCACCCTTGGGGAAGAAACATTCTGCCTCGAGATGACCCTGTTAACCAAAATGGTCGAATAACCCATGGCAATAATGTAACTTCGCAGAGTAACAATGGGTGCCAGGGAAGAGCACGATATGGCTACCCAAATTATCACCGAACCTCCGCCATGTTTCACTTTTGGGACGTAAAGACGTCCAGAAGCCGGAAACAGTGTGAAGCAAGCCTCATCCGACCACATGACATTCTTCCATTGCTCCATTATCCAAGTTTTATGGCTTCGGCACTACGTTTCCCTGTTAAGGGCGTTTGCATCACTGATCAGTGGTTTTTGAATTCCAGATCGCCCTGCAGTTTCCTGCTCCTGGAGCTCCCTTCGTGCTGTTTTGGTGGTTGGAGGGTTCGCGAGTGCGACATTCGGTTCTGCAGTGACTTTTTCAGTGGTCGTCCCTTTTATTGTCCATCACGATCGTTCAACACACACTTACGTCCACCGTCTGACTTAGCGGATTATGTTTTTCTGCTTTTCCTGAACGTGGTACAAATGGTCGTTACGGTACCACTCGAAACGCCAAACATTTCAGCTACCTAGATTAGGTATGCACACACCATACGACCTTGTATCATTGGAATTCACATAGCTTCGACATAATGCACTCATAACTAAACAGAAAACTCTTTTGAGCATGACTGATGCATGCAACGTATTGAGGGCATTGCACAGGTGCCGCTAGTGGTAAAATACAACAGCGTAACCTGCAGGTTTAGCTAGGATCTACATTTATGTTCAACCGTGCATTTCTTGCTGCAGTGTTTCCTATTTTTGTCCAACCCCTGCACACTGAGATGACAAAAGTCATGCGGTAGTGATATGCACATATACAGATGGCTGTAGTATCCCGTACACAAGGTATAAGAGGACAATGCATCATCGGAGCTGAGAGTGATTCATGTGAAAAGGTTTCCAGATGTCATTATGGCCGCACGACGGGAATTCACGGTCTTTGAATGCGGAATGGTAGTTGGGGCCAGACGCATGGGAATCGTTAGGGAATTCAGTATTCCGAGACTGACTGTGTCAAGAGTGTGACGAGAATACCAACTTCCAGACATTACCCATCATCACAACAACACAGTGACCGACGCCTTTCACCTAACGACTGAGGGCGTTTGCGTAGAGTTGTCAGTGTTATCATACAAGCAACACTGCGCGATATACCCGCAGAAATCAATGTGGGACTTAGGACGAAAGTATGCACTAGGACGGTGCGGCGAAATGTGGCGTTAGTGGGCTGTGGACGCAGGCGAGGGCGTTGCCTAACAGCATGACATCGCCCCAGCGCCTCTCCTGGACTCGTGATCACATCGGTTGGACCCTAGACGACCGTGGAGTGGTCAGGTGAGTGCCGATTTCAGTTGGTAAGAGCTGACGATAGGCTTAGGGTGTGGCGCAGATTCCAAGCAGCCACGAACCCAAGTTCTCGACAAGGCACTGTGCAAGCTGGTGGTGCCACCATAATGGTGTGGGCTGTGTTTACATAAAACGGATAGGCGCTCCGGTTCAACTGAATCCATCACTGACTAGAAATGGCTCTGTTCGACTACTTAAAGACCATCTGCAGCCATTCGTAGACGCCATGTTCCCAAACAAGGACGGAATTTTTACGGATGACAATGCGCCATGTCAACGGGCCACAATTTTCCGTAATTGGTTTGAAGAAGTGGAAAATTCGAGTGAATCATTTAGCCATCCAGATCGTCCGACATGAATCCCGTCGAACATTTATGGGACGTAAATGAGGCGTCAGCTGGTACGCAAAATCCTTCGCCGGCAACACTTTGGCAATTATGGACGGCTATAGTGGCAACATAGCTCAATATTTCTGCAGGGGACTACCGACGACTTGTCGAATCCGTGCTACATCGAATTGCTAGCACAATGCCGGGCAAAAGGAGGTCAGACACGGTATTAGGATGTTTTCCTTGACCTTTATCACGTCAGTGTATGTTGGACAGAATAAAGGCTTACCCTGGGGAGCCAGGCACGCTCTGTCCCGGCTGCAGCAGCACCTCCTTGCCCGACGACGACGAGGACGAGGACGAGGAGGAGGAGTCCTGTCTGACGAGCACGGTCTTGCCGCCGGAGCCCGCGACGTAGATGCCCTGCGCCTGGCTGGGTGCGCCGCCCCTGCCGCCCGCCGACACGACGGAGCCGCCGCCACTGCTGCCTCCCAGGTGGACGTTCTGCGTCTGGCCGCCGGGCGGCGCCTGCACGCGTCGGCTGCCGCTGCCCGCCGTCACCGTGCCGTGCGGGCCCGCCGACAGCGTGCGCTGCCCGCCGCCGGCGCCGTCTCCGTTGCGGAACATGTGCCGCGAGGGCGCCGACGGCCCCGACGCCACGTCCTCGTCCTCGTAGTCGCCGGAGCCGTCGTAGTCGCTACCCTCCCCGGCCCCCGACTCGGGGAAGCCGCCGCCGGAAGGGGGCATCGACTGGCCGCCGCCAGACGGAGGTACGGCGTGTCCACCGCCCGAAGGAGGCACGGCGTGCCCGCTGCCGGAAGGAGGCACGGCGTGTCCGCTGCCGGAAGGAGGCATTGCGTGCCCGCTACCAGAGGGAGGCATGGCGTGGCTCCCACCAGAGCCGGAGGGCCCGGAGTAGCCACCGCGACCGGAAGGAGGCATGTACGAAGAGTCGGCCCCCGACGGCGCAGAGGTCCCGAAGCGGTAGCTGCCACCGCCGCCGCCCCCGCCGCCCCCAGTAGTCCCCACCGTGTGTCCACCGGCACCCCTCACACCGCTCGTGTCGAGGTGCGCCCCGCCAGCGTGCCTACCGTTTCCTGCACCCATGCCGGCGCCGCTTCCGCGTCCATTACTGGTCGGCATTCCCAGACCACTACCTATACCGCCTCCGCCGCCTCCAACTCCTCCACTGCCTCCACCCATGCCGGCTCCAACTCTTCCACCGCCTCCACCCATGCTGCCTCCGTTGAAGCCACTGCCTCCCATGCCACCTCCACCCGTGGTGCCTCCGCTCAAGCCACTGCCGCCGCCACCCATCGCGCCTCCAGTCGAGCCAGTGCCACCTCCGCCACCGCCGCCGCCAGCTAGTGCTCCGCTCCCGGCGTCACTACCCACCGCTGCACCTCCGAAAGGCAGCTGTCCACCGCCGATGGCGCTGCCGAATGGCCTCCAGCGCTGCTCCTCGGGCGCGCCGCCTCCGCCTCCGCCTACAGCCCCGCCCCCGCCACCGGCGCCGGCGACCGCCGCCCCCTGCCCTGCACTGGATCCTGCTTGCGCGGCTCCAGAGTAGCTCAGTCCCTGGCGGAACGAGCCCTGCACCTGCACATCATATACGGCGTAAGCTGTGGAAACTAAATTACGATCAGTATTACAAGTATAGCCGGCCGAAGTGGCCGTGCGGTTCTAGGCGGTGCAGTCTGGAACCGTGAGACCGCTGCGGTCGCAGGTTCGAATCCTGCCTCGGGCATTGATGTGTGTGTTGTCCTTAGGTTAGTTAGGTTTAACTAGTTCTAAGTTCTAGGGGACTAATGACCTCAGATGTTGAGTCCCATAGTGCTCAGAGCCATTACAAGTATATGAATGCGTGGTGTTTGCCATTTCGGACACCACGAATACATACAGTGTGTTTGAAAAAGAACTCCTTAGCTTTAATGTGTCCTAGAATCTGTGCAAAGTGGCATACACTATTCCAGTTCGTAATGTTCGATTCATTTACTCTCCAAGTTTGTCTCCCCTGCAGTTGGCAGGTCTGCTTCACCTTGAGACGGCACCAGAGCTGTTTTTTTCCTCTGTTCCCTCAGTTCAGTCCAGGTGTGCGTGCAGTGCAGTGCAGAGCAACTCAGCAACAATGTGTACTCCACAACATAAAGTACAGTGTGTTATTTGGCTTGTGAAAACTGCGTCAGTTATAACAGTACAACGTAATTTTAGACGCCAGCATAGTGGTGAACCACCTACAGCATAAACTATCTGTCATTGACTAAAGTCTTTTAAGGAAACCGGTAGTGTTTTATAAGGAAAATCACCAGGTAGACCGAGAACTTCTGAAAATGTTGTTGAACAGATCCGTGTTTTGTGTGTTCAGAGCCCGAAGAAGTCATTGGCCAGACGTAGTCTACAATTAGGAGTGCCTAAGGTACTGTGTGTGATGTTGTGCGTAAAAGACTTTAGTTGCGTGCCTATAAATTGCAAGTGTTACATGAAACAAAACCTACCCATAAAATCGAAAGGTATGACTTTGCTGTCGACTTTCTGCACAGAATTGATGATGATGTCATTTTTCTAAAACTATTCTTTTCTAATTAGGCTACATTTCATTTCAGTGGAGCAGTTAATCGACATAACTGCAGAATTTGTGGGGCAGAGAGAGCATCCACATGAAATTAATCAGCATCAACCCCACTGGACTTCTTCTTTTGGGGCCACAGAAAAAAATGTTGTGTGCAGTGAAAAGATCAGAGATATCAATCATTCACGGGAAAGAATCGTCGAGGAGGTTGGGACAGTTACACATGAAATGTTGGTGAATACGTGGCGAGAAGTGGAATATCGTCTCGACGTGTGCAGGGCAAGAAATGGATCCCATGTTGAAGTCTACTAACATTAAACAAAACTTGAAGGAATTCTCTTTCATGATATGTACTCATTGATGTAATTTTTCATTAATTTCCCCATTAAATTTATACTTAAAACTAGGAGTTCTTTTTCAAACACCCTGTATAATTGACTCGCTACGACGGGCAGTGAATCCACAGTCTTCAGTGTGGGTGCACATGGAAGTTCCATCTCCAGCGGTAATCTAAAATTAGCGACCACAGAGGACACAGACAGGCTTCAAATGGCTCTGAACACTATGCGACTTAACATCTGAGGTCATCAGTCCCCTACAACTTAGAACTACTTAAACCTAACTAACCTAGGGACATCACACACATCCATGCCCAAGGCAGGATTCGAACCTGCGACCGTAGCAGTCGTGCGGTTCCAGACTGAAGCGCCTAGAACCGCTCGGCCACCCCGGCCGGCTCGGACACAGACAGGGACTGAGGATGGGTGGCTCTGGGTGGGAATGTGAGTCGACAGGGGGAACTTGCCGAGATAATCCGCGCATTTGCCATAAACACGGTGTTTGGGTGGTGCAGTGGTTAACGCAACTGCCTAGTACGTAGGAAATCCTGGGTTTGAGTCCCAGTCTGGCACACATTTTCACTCGTCGCCGCTGATTTCACATAAAGTCTCCATGAAGCTGATATCATTAGTTCCTTTCCTTTCCTTTCCTTTCCTTTCCTTTCCATTCCTTTCCCTTCCTTTCCTTTCCCTTCCTTTACATTCCGTACCTTTCTCCCCCCTCCATCTTCTATTTACATAATATTACAAGTCCATTGCATGTATGGAACCACCGTCGCTGCAAATTTACTGAGGGAAGTGAAATAGCCTCACTAACTGTGGGAGTATTGCGTGTAATTGTTCGTCGAGCTGGCAGAAGACTCGGAAGATACAGGTCTTCGTTCCATACGTATATTGTGGCAATTTTGTGACTCAACCTCGTTCTTGTTGTGTTTTGGCTGGCTCTTTGCTCCCTCACACACGTAATATGCGGCTTCACCATTCGCTGCCTTCCGTCAGAAATTTTTAAAGCTTACCTTGTCTCCGATATAAGAATATGTCACTTGCGAGATTTTCTGCAGAGCTTTTAGTTTAGGCATAGGTAGTAATGACTTTGACCCAGTGTTTATTACTTTTGTTTGAACTACTGTTATCCCTCTGAAGACACAATCGAGTTGTTAAATTCGCTGACATATATGCCATTTGATTTTTAGACGTTGATCGTTTAACGTGCAGTTTTATTTGAAATGTGAACTAAAGGATTTTAATTTAGTTTACGCTAGTACAGTGACAAACCCGTAGAAGGGTTTTTTTCATTTTACTCACGAAATTCACGTCTGTGAAACTAAGTTTCAATGTCATTTGACGACAATGCTAAATGTAATTCATATTTTAACGTTTTTTGTGCTCACTACTGATGTACGATGTCTATTCAAAAAATTCTGGAATGGTGTGTTGGAGCGAAATGCGGTTGGCATGCCTGCACACGTCTGTGTATAATGTGTAACTGCCGGAAGTTTCATTGTTGTACGTCTGTTAGCTATTGTTCAGTGTTGTACTGAGTAGAAAATTGTATCGCACAGTTTGCGAATTTCGAGGTGGCAGAGTAAGACGAGCAACGCTTCTGCATTAAATTTTGCGTGAACCTCAAGAAAACCTTTACAGAGACACACCAAATGATGCAGGAAGCTTACGGTGATGAGCACTTAAGCCGTACTCGCTCTTAAGAATGATTCACACGGTTTAAGAATGGCCGGGTGGAAGTTACAGATGATCCTCTTTCAGGATGCCCTTCAACGTCTACCGAAGACGCTCATGTCAGGAACGTCAACGGAAGTGTGCGTGCCAGTTGGAGAATGGCCCTCCGAGAGATTTCACAAGAATGTAACATTTCAGTTGGATCGTGTCATGAAATTCTGACACAGCATCTTGGAATGCGTCGTGTTGCCGCCAAGTTCGTCCCACGGCTCATGAGTCAAGACCAGAAAGAAGAGCCTTTGGATCGCGAAAATGAGAAGGAGATGTTCCTTAAGTGAATCATAACTAGTGAGGAGACGTGGGTCTGCGGTTGTGATGTTGAGACTAAAGTTCATTCTTCACAATCGGCCGAGAAAGGTTCTCCAGGTCCAAAAAAAGCTCTCCAAGTCAGGTCAAATGACAAAGCCGTGATGATAGGTTTTTTTATTTATTTTTATTTTTTTGAAGCATTAGTTGGTCATGAATTCGTGCCACAGGAACAAACTGTTAATCGATGGTACTATCGGGACGTTTTGCGTCGCCTGCGAGAAAATATGAGAAGGAACGGTCTGAAATGTAGCGGGACATTTCACGGCTCTTGTATCACGATAACGCACCTTCACATTCATCCCTATTGGCGTGTGACTGTTGAACGAAAAACGAAATCACTGTGCTGCTCCATCTTCCGTACCCTCCAGACCTGGCCCCCTGTGGAATTTTTTATATTTCCAGAGCTGAAAACCGCCCCGTCGATAGGACGAAGATTTGCGACGATAGACGAGGTAAAAGAAAATTCGCAGACGGCGCTTCGCGCGGTCCAACAAGGGGCGTACCAAGACTGCTTCCGGTAGTGGAAACGGCGTTGGGAGTGGTGTAGCAATTGTGGAGGAGAGTATTTCGAAGAAGACCATGCACAAGAAGTAAAAAATAAGAGTAGAAAAAGTTTCTGGATAAAGTTCCGGGATTTTTTCAATAGACCTCACATATAAAAGTTGTGTCCCTTTCCACCATTTTGATAAGTAACCTTTATTGGGTATGCCATTAGATGGTGCTTGTTCCTCGCAGTAATGTGCAGAAGATATAACACGAGAACACAGTTTTGCACTCTGACGGAGGTGTGTAAAAAGTTTTATGTTCATTTCTGACCTTATTTTCCAGTCTTGAAGCTATTGTATCTTTTGTCGTTTGCTTCACTACCAGGTGGCTTGTAAATTCCCAAGGGGGTGAAATTAGGTAATTGTGCGAAAGCATGAAATAAAGTGTTTATTTCAAAAATGAAAACGGTCTACGCGGGAAGCGGCTTCCCTCAACAGATCACTGTTACGTTGATCATACAATGTAGTACGACATCATATCTACAGTGCGATATTACAGTTATTACGAAATACGATGCAAACAACTACAATGAAAATACGTGCCGGACTGAGACTGGAACCCGGATTTCTGCTTATTGCGAGCGGTCGCCTTACAATGTGGCTATCCGAGGACGACTCGCAGCCAAACCCAAACTTTGATGTATCGTCAAGCAGATGTCTACAATCTGTACTGGTACATCCATTATGCATCTTCCCGTGCACGACAGACATTTTACTAGAAGGTCGCTGCCCGGTGTCGGCGGATAAATACGGTATTGCAGTGCCTGTGTCACGATGTAAAGTTCCGTCGGACATGTAAGCATTGTATTAATGTTTTATACTGAAACGTATCATTTTCTGCCCACGTCGATTGACTTCATCGTTGGCTATCTGGTTTCTGATACCTGAAGCACGGAGGTTCAGGCTTTTGCCCTGCCTGAAGATGATGAATCGATATTTCTGTAATCTTCCTAAATGGGTTGTGACTGGGGCCTACTACGCTGCCTTTGAGATATTAATTAGGTGGTCGTGATTCAGTGATACTCTGTATGTAAAACACCAATTACTGATACAGTTGTAAATGGATTGATTTCTTTGTCCCTGCATATCGGCAACGTTGACTGGATATGCCAGCCGGAGCTGTGTGGGATAGCCGCGCGGTTTAGGCGCCTTGTCAAGGTCCGTGCGGCTCTCCCCGTCGGGCATGGGTGTGTGTGTCGTCCATAGCGTAAGTTACTATAACTTAGATTAAATGGTGTGTAAGCTTAGGGACCGATGACCTCAGCAGTTTGGTCCCATAAGACCTTACCACAAATTAAGGCTGACCAACAGGCTACAGCAGGGTAACCGGCGAGCTCGCACACTGACCCACAAACAAATCGCAAACATCACCCTACACTGTGCATCTGATATATGACCTATCGGACACAAAACGATGATGAACCTAACTGTCATGTTCGAGTATAATGACTGTTCTGGAGATTAGAAATCTTCTCTGTAGGAAGCAGCATGGGTTTCGAAAAAGACGGTCGTGTGAAACCCAGCTCGCGCTATTCGCCAACGAGACCCAGAGGGCCATAGACACGGGTTCACAGGTAGATGCCGTGTTTCTTGACTTCCGCAAGGCATTCGATACAGTTCCCCACAGTCGTTTAATGAACAAAGTAAGCCCGCATCTCGTGGTCGTGCGGTAGCGTTCTCGCTTCCCACGCCCGGGTTCCCGGGTTCGATTCCCGGCGGGGTCAGGGATTTTCTCTGCCTCGTGATGGCTGGGTGTTGTGTGATGTCCTTAGGTTAGTTAGGTTTAAGTAGTTCTAAGTTCTAGGGGACTGATGACCTAAGATGTTAAGTCCCATAGTGCTCAGAGCCATTTGAACCATTATTTTTGAACAAAGTATGAGCATATGGACTATCAGGCCAATTGTGTGATTGGATTGAAGAGTTCCTAGATAACAGAACGCAGGATGTCATTCTCAATGGAGAGAAGTCTTCCGAAGTAAGAATGATTTCAGGTGTGCCGCAGGGGAGTGTCATAGGACCGTTGCTATTCACAATATACATAAATGACCTTGTCGATGACATCGGAAGTTCACTGAGGCTTTTTGCAGATGATGCAGTGGTGTATCGAGAGGTTGTAACAATGGAAAATTGTACTGAAATGCAGGAGGATCTGCAGCGAATTGACGCATGGTGCAGGGAATGGCAATTGAATCTCAATGTAGACAAGTGTAATGTGCTGCGAATACATAGAAAGATAGATCCCTTATCATTTAGCTACAAAATAGCAGGTCAGCAACTGGAAGCAGTTAATTCCATAAATTATCTGGGAGGACGCATTAGGAGTGATTTAAAATGGAATGATCATATAAAGTCGATCGTTGGTAAAGCAGATGCCAGACTGAGATTCATTGGAAGATTCCTAAGTAATTGCAATCCGAAAACAAAGGAAGTAGGTTACAGTACGCTTATTCGCCCACTGCTTGAATACTGCTCAGCAGTGTGGGATCCGTACCAGACAGGGTTGATAGAAGAGATAGAGAAGATCCAACGGAGAGCAGCGCGCTTCGTTACAGGATCATTTAGTAATCGCGAAAGCGTTACGGAGATGATAGATAAACGTCAGTGGAAGACTCTGCAGGAGAGACGCTCATAGCTCGGTACAGGCTTCTGTTAAAGTTTCGAGAACATACCTTCACTGAAGAGTCAAGCAGTAAATTGCTTCCTCCTACGTATATCTCGCGAAGAGACCATGAGGATAAAATCCGAGAGATTAGAGCCCACGAACAATACGAGACTGGAATAGAAGGGAGAACCGATAGAGGTACTCAAGGTACCCTCCGCCACACACCGTCAGGTGGCTTGCGGAGTATGGATGTAGATGTAGATGTTACAGGTATGCTGACGCTGACCGACATATCAACACCGGCACCCAGGGGCAGTCGCCGAGTAACAACACCGCATAACGCCAAAGGTATCGACCTTTTTCCCTCTCCCCTTCAAACGGCTACCCTTCATTCGGCTTTCGACCCAGTCTATCTCCAGATGAGTGCGTATTAAAGTTCAACCTTGACCAGATGTACACAAACATCGCAGTACCCACATCCTGCGACACCTCACTTTAGTGAAAACCAACCCTTATGCATAGATGGCATTAGAGATTTTGAGTCGGCCGTCGTGCCGACGTGGGCGTGGAGGGGCTCCACCTCTATTTATTGGATTGATTTCTGTTACTATTGGTTTTACCCTTTTCATATTTAGAGATGAGGTTGTGCTAGACCTGTACACTGGTAGAACGTACATAGCGGACAATGAAACACAACAAGATTGACAATGAAGTCTGGTAGTAAGAAAATACTTTTCCCGTCGCCAGTAACACAGAGCATGGGCTACCAGGGGGCAAGCAAAAGAAAATACACCGTTCACCCATCAAGTTACGACGTAAAAGCGGCGTTAGCGCTGCAGCCTCGGTGGCAGCTTGAACTAACAACTGTAACAACAGATGTGCATTCGACCACTCAGTTGCGAACAGGCGGTGTCAACTAGTGGACTTGCGATCATAGCGTATCGACGTTATGATGCCACAAATCACAGCGGAGCAATATCTGTAAATGAAGTGTTCAAGACGTTCTCTGGAATGTCTGAAGAAGATAAAAATGTGTGCAGAGATTAGCCCGTACACCTTCACTAGCACACGAAAACAACAATGCTTGGTCGGCTGCCTACTACGACTTGATTGAAATGGAAATCTCGCAATATTATTTTCTGAAAAAAAAAATCATCAGGGTTGAGGAGACTTGGTGTCATCCATCAGCGTACCACAGAACGACAAAGTGCAGAAACCCGAATGAAGACTTTGACGACGTAACTGACATTCAACACCCCAAAGAAAAACTTCCGACAGTTTTACAAGTTTCTGTGCCTCGTTCTGTGTATTGGATTCAAGGGGGGGTGGGCGGGGGGGGGAGGAGACCATGTAGAAGCATTAATACCACCATTGTAACTCTTACCTTAATCCAGCCTTGATACTTTTTGGACTAGCGGGTATGAGGAGTGAAATCTGTTCGTCTATTCGTACGTGTCTATACAGGGTGGTCATAAACAGGCTGAAAAACTGTGAGGGTGTTGAGGATAGGCTATGCTGAGGAATAATGGTTGCACCGTTTCCGAGGTAATTAGCGTCGAAGTTACCCACGCAAATTCAAGCGGGCCGCTAGATAAAATTAGTGTCAGTTATCCGCATAGCGTAGATGAGTGCAAGAGACTGCTCAGCCTTTGGCTCGGGTTCGATCCTTACCACCGTTCCGTGTCCAATCTCTGTACCGCTCTCTAGTTCGGTTGTAGGAAACCAAAAGAAGAACACGTTAAGCGACTCAGTTCCTGGCAGTCTGAATTTGCGAGTGCAAAGGCCTGCTTGGATAACTTTAATGCTAATTAACTCGGAAACGGCGCAACACATCGAATTTTTTTCTTAACAGTTACACTACTGGCCATTAAAATTGCTACACCATGAAGAAATGCAGATGATAAATGGGTATTCATTGGACAAATATATTATACTAGAACTGACATGTGATTACATTTTCACGCAATTTGGGTGCATAGATCCTGAGAAATCAGTACCCAGAACAACCACCTCTGGCCGTAATAACGGCCTTGATACGCCTGGGCATTGATTCAAACAGAGCTTGGAGGCGTATACAGGTACAGCTGCCCATGCAGCTTCAACACGATACCACAGTTCATCAAGAGTAGTGACTGGCGTATTGTGACGAGCCAGTTGCTCGGCCACCATTGATCAGACGTTTTCAATTGGTGACAGATGTGGAGAATGTGCTGTCCAGGGCAGCAGTCGAACATTTTCTGTGTAAATGGTTCAAATGGCTCTGATCACTGTGGGACTTCACATCTGTGGTCATCAGTCCCCCAGAACTACTTAAACCGAAGTAACCTAAGGACACCATACACATCCATGCCCTAGGCAGGATTCGAACCTGCGACCGTAGCGGTCACGCGGTTCCAATCTGAAGCGCCTAGAACCGCACGGCCACACCGGCCGACAACATTTTCTGTATCCAGAAAGGCCCGTACAGGACCTGCAATATGCGTTCGTGCATTATCCTGCTGAAATGTAGTGTTTGGCAGGGATCGAATGAAGGGTAGAGCCACGGGTCGTAACACATCTGAAATGTAACGTCCACTGTTCAAAGTGCCGTCAATGCGAACAAGAGGTGACCGACACGTGGAACCAATGGCACCCCATACCCTCACGCCGGGTGCGCCACTATGGCCATGACGAATAGACGCTTCCAATGTGCATTCACCGCGATGTCACCAAATACGGATGTGACCATCACGATGCTGTAAATAGAACCTGGATTCATCCGAAAAAATGACGTTTTGCCATTCGTGCAGCCAGGTTCGTCGTTGAGTACACCATCGCAGGCGCTCCTGTCTGTGATGCAGCGTCAAGGGTAACCGCAGCCACGGTCTCCGAGCCGATAGTCCATGCTACTGCAAACGTCGTCAAACTGTTGGTGCAGATGGTTGTTGTCTTGCAAACGTCCCTATCTGTTGACTCAGGGATCGAGATGTGGCTGCACGATCCGTTACAGCCATGCGGATAAGATGCCTGTCATCTCGACTGCTAGTGATACGATGCCGTTGGGATCCAGCACGGCGTTCCGTATTGCCCTCCTGAACCCACCGATTCCATATTCTGCTAAGTCATTGGATCTCGACCAACGCGAGCAGCAATGTCGCGATACGATAAACCGCAGTCGCGAAAGGTTACAATCTCACCTTTATCAAAGTCGGAAACGTGATGGACGCATTTCTCCTCCTTACACGAGGCATCGCAACAACGTTTCACCAGGCAACGCCGGTCAACTGCTGTTTGTGTATGAGAAATCGGTTGGAAACTTTCCTCGTGTCAGCACGTTGTAGGTGTCGTCACCGGCGCCAACCTTGTGTGAATGCTCTGAAAAACTAATCATTTGCATATCACAACATCTTCTTCCTGTCGGTTAAATTTCGCGTTTGTAGCATGTCATCTTCGTGGTGTAGGAATTTTAATGGCCAGGAGTGTACTTCTAAGCACAGCGTACACTGCAAAACCCTTAGAAGCTTTTCAGACTTTTTCTGATGACCCTGTTTACGCGAAAGTAATATCTGCTCATGACCCTTGTACGGTTACATTCATTAGAACAATATCATTAATAAATTAGCAACAGCGGCAGCAGTGCAGTACCTGCGTCTGGCTCTGGCCGGAGAGCGCGCCGGTCTGCGCGGAGGCGCTGCCGCCGCCCAGGAAGGGCGAGCGCTGTCCGCCGCCGTTGCCGCCGCCGGCCTGGGCGCCGCGCGGCGAGAAGCCGACCTGCGCCTGCGAGCTGGTGGAGCCGGCGCCGCGCGCCTGCGCGTCGGCCAGCCCGCCCGCCTGCCCCGCCTGCACCTGCGACGACGTGCCGTGGCCCCAGCCGCCGCTCTGCGCCTGCGCCGCCGTCGCGCCCGACGACGACCCCACCTGCACCTGCGACACCTCTCCCACGTCCAGCACTGCTTTGTCTAAAAGCCTAATCGCCGCAACAAATCTGATTTAAAGTATTCGGACTCCAATTAGTGGACATTAGTATAGGGTGTGTTCACCTTTCGCCTTTATGACGGTTTGAACTCCAAGCCGACATTTTCAATTAGGTGTCTGGTATGTCTTAGGAGAAGTGGCAGCCCATCCCCGCTCAAGAGGCGAACCCAAAGAAGGTAGTGATGTTGGATGCTGGAATCTGGAGTGAACATCCTAACTGATCCCATAAGGGTTCCTCTGGGTTCAGACCGAGACTCTGGACAGACTAGTTCATTTCAGGAATCTTTTTCTCCGCAAACCATTGCCTCACCGATGCTGCAATACGACAGAGTGCACTGTCCTAGCTGTTCGTCTACTGTAGGCTACATAGTTCACAATGCTGTAAAATGTGTTCATATCCTTCCACAATTACTGTTACCTTAAGCGTAGCATAGGAACTGTATTCTATCCACGAAACACATATCTACACCATAAGTCCACCTCTTCCGTAGTTCACTATCGGCCCTGCACCTGACAGCATACAACGTTCTCCAGGCATTTGCCACCGAGCGAGGTGGCACAGTGGTTAGCACACTGGACTCGCATTCGGGAGGACGACAGTTCAATCCCGCGTCCGGCCATCCTGCTTTAGGTTTTCCGTGATATCCCTAAATCGTTCCAGGCAAATGCAAGGATGGTTCCTTTGAAAGGGCACGGCCGACTTCCTTCCCCGTCCTTCCCTAATCCGATGAGACCGATGACCTCGCAGTTTGGTCTCCTCCCCCAAAACAACCCAACCCAACCCAACCCAGGCATTTGCCACACTCACGCCCTTCCATCGGACTGCCATAGGATGTATAGCTTGATTCATCACTCTAGATCACTCGTTTCCGTCATCCACAGTCCAGAGGCGTCGCTCTATGTAGTATCTCAAACGTCGCTTAGCACTGACTGTAGAGATGAGCTGCTCGACCAATGTACCTTTGCACTACCTAGTCACAGTCGTTGTGTTAGTTGGACCGCTGGCAGCACTTTGAATTCGCGACTGATTAATTCCGCTGTTTTTAAACCACCTTCCGCAATGTTCGAAGGTACGAGAGGTGTGTCTGGTCTCGGTTTAGCTGTAGCTATTTGTTCACAATTCCAGTTCACATTCACATCGCCGACGTTGGACTTGAGTGGGTTAAGCAGGGTTGAAATTTTCCTGTTGGATTTGTTACTCAGGTCACATCCAATTACTAGTCCACGGTCGGAGTCACTGATGTCTCCTGACAGACCCATTCTGCTGTCACTACCTCTCTATTGTGTGTATTGAACTGGGGACCTAGAAACGACTGAGAGGCTTCGTCCAGCCATAGCCCTCAGTGGTTCACAACCCCACAACAGGCCACAGCAGTCCACCCACCTCACTGCCGCCCCACACTGAACCCAGGGTTATTGTGCATTTCGGCCCCCAGTGGACCCCCACCCCTCATTCCCCACCCCCGTGGAACGCGTTTCATTCCAGACGAGTGTAACCGAAAATGTTTGCGTGGTAGAGAAATTATGGTGTACACATACGTGGAGACAGTGATTGCGCAGCGATCGCCGACGTAGTGTAACTGAGGCAGAATAAGGGGAACCAGCCCGCATTCGCCGAGGCAGATGGAAAACCGCCTTAAAAACCATTCACAGGCTGGCCGGCACACCGGACCTCGACACTAATCCGCCGGGCGCATTCGTGCCGGGGACCGGCATGCCTTCCCGCTCGGCAAGCAACGCGTTGGACCGCGTGGATAGCCGGGTGGGCTGCCTCTCTATTGACAACACAGTACTCTGTCTCTCCTTTTATACTGGCAGGCCCGCCTCTCATGACATCTAGTGGTCAATTCCGCATGACAGAGGGGATCCGGATTTTTTTTTTTTTTTAATCAAGTGGTGCACGTTTAAGGTCAGGCTACAAGAGTACTGCCTGTAGCAGTCAGATTCGATAAACTGTATTAATGTTTTATTCTGAAATGTATCATTTCCTGCCCACGTCGATTGATTATATCCTTGGCTATCGTGTGCGCCATAGATAGTTTCTAATACCTGTGGTATGGAGGCTTTCCTCCTGTGGAGATGGTGGATCGGCCTTCTTGTAATCCTCCCAAATGGATTGTGGCCGACGCCTACTACGCTGGATTCAGACTGGGCGATGTTCTCTTGATAGTAAGCATTTTCGAGCTGCCGTTGGAAATAAATTTTGAAATAGTGTGGTAGAAGGCAGCTCTTTGCGGTAGAGTAGCAAATGGCCAACGGAAATACCTGAACTCTGTTTTGAAGCTGACAGTGTGAAGGGCAAAATGTTAAAACAAATAAGTCGGCCGGCTCTTCTTGCGCGGTGTAAGAGGCAACCCTTGTGGCCTTCAGGCGAAGGTGGTGTTTCTAAGTGTATTTCTGCAGTCAGCGATATTTAGTGATCAATGAAGTTGTTTTTAAAATATAGAAAACCTGCAAGAATCCGAAATGCGTTCCAAAAGCAGGCGTGGAACTCTGACTGCGGCACTTCCAGTATTTTGAGTGAGTTGTGTGGTTTAGTTCAAATGGTTCAAATGGATCTGAGCACTATAGGACTTAACTGCTGAGGTCATCAGTCCCCTAGAACTTAGAACACATCCATGCCCGAGGGAGGATTCGAACCTGCGACCGTAGTGGTCGCGCGGCTCCGAACTGTAGCGCCTAGAACCGCTCGGCCACTCCGGCCGGCGTGTGTTTTAGTGAATGAGTATACGCTCAATAGAAAAAATTCAAATCCGATCGCAGAGCCAGCAGCTAGTTTAATGTGATGTTGGATAAAAGTTATGGGCTCAGGGAGATTCAGTTGAGGCCAGTAAGTTTCTTTGTTTCTGTGGAAACTTCAAATGCGGGCTCTTTTGAGCAGTTGACTTTGAACTGTATTCCTGTTTTATTGTCGTACAGGTAACCAGCAAAAGTCGCTAACAACCAGCTGAAGGCACTGTATGAAATGCTGCTGTGGCGTGCAAATAAGAAGGTTAGTATGTTATGTTCTGAGGAGAGAGGGGTTGAGAAACTTTGTGGCATCTCCAGAGTGTTCTCTGTTTTTGTCCTATGCCACACTTTCCAGGCTTACCTGCCACACTGTTTCTGCTTCTGACTCTCCCAAGACAGATTTACACTGAAGAGCCAAAGAAACTGGTACAGCTGCATAATATCGTGTAGGGCCACCGCGAGCACGTAGGAGTGCCGCAACACGTCGTGGTATTGTCTCGACTAATGTCTGAAGTAGTGTTGGAGGGAACTGACACCATGAATCCTGCAGAGCTGTCCATAAATCCGTAACAGCACGAGGGGTGGAGATCTCTTCTGAACAGCACGTTACAAGGCAGCCCAGATATGCTCAATAATGTTCATGTCTGGGGAGTCTGGTGGCCAGCGGAAGTGATGAAACTCAGAAGAGTATTTCTGGAGCCACTCTGTAGCAATTCTGGACGTGTGGGGTGTCACATTATCCTGATGGAATTGCGTAAGTCCGTCGGAATGCACAATGGACATGAATGGATGCAGATGATCAGACAGGATGTTTACGTACGTGTCACCTGCCAGAGTCGTATCAAGAGGTATCAGGGGTCCCATATTACTCCAACTGCACACGCTCCACGCTATTACAGAGTCTCCACCAGCTTGAACAGTCCCCTGCCGACATGTAGGGTCCATGGATTCAAGAGGTCATCTCCATACCCCTACATGTCCATCAGCTCGATACAATTTAAAACGAGACTCGTCCGTCCAGGCAACATGTTTCCAGTTATCAACAGTTCAATGTGCCCAGGCGAGGCGTAAAGCTTTGTGTCGTGCAGTCATCAAGGGTACATGAGTGGGCCTTCGGCTCCGAAAGCCCATATCGATTATGTTTCGTTGAATGGTTCGCACTGTGACACTTGTTGGTGATCCAAAAATTAAATCTGCCGCAATTTGCGAAGGGTTGCACTTCTGTCACGTTGAACGATTCTCTTCAGTCGTCTGTGGTCCTGTTCTTGCAGGATCTTTTTCCAGCCGCAGCAATGTCTGAGATTTGATGTTTTACCGGATTTCTGATATTCACGGTACACTCGTGAAATTGTCGTACAGTAAAATTCCCACTTCATCGCTGCCTCGGAGATGCTGTGTCCCATCGCCTGTGCGCCGACTGCAACACCACGTACAAACTCACTTAAATCGTGATAACCTGC
Organism: Schistocerca americana; assembly: GCF_021461395.2. NCBI lineage: Eukaryota > Metazoa > Arthropoda > Insecta > Orthoptera > Acrididae > Schistocerca > Schistocerca americana. Next base: position 537,502,867 of record NC_060122.1, read on the forward strand.
CATTGTAGCAGCAGTAACCGATCTAACATCTGCGTCAGACACTTGTTGTCTTATATAGGGGCTGCCGACCGCAGCGCCGTATTCTACCTGCTTACATATCTCTGTATTTGAATACGCATGCCTATACCAGTTTCTATGGCACTTCAGTGAATATACAACCGTTATCACTTAACATAATACGTGTCACGTTTATGTTTTATGCCCCCCCCCCCCCCACACACACTCAATAATGAACACCACGGCTTTTAAATACCCTCGCAATGGCTACCTAGCTTGAAAGTCAACGCTAAAAGTGGTGTGCGCCCTCTGCAGAGCACCGTAGTCAGACGCAGCAGAATGACGCTGTTGGTTAGAGCGTCACACAGTACACTGCCCCTTGCCTCTGCATATCACCCTCTCATCCTCCTCGTTACACGCACACCACCAGAGCGGCACTTATTTTCCAGTCTAATGGTGAGATCTCAGAATATTTTTGAAAGTAGGTAGAGCGCTACAGGGACTTTATTAGTAGCACGTGAGGAGTGAAAATTTAACCTTGTCCCGTGGATGAAAACGAGCCTGGCGAGCCTTCTTTATATCGATTCAATGGTGTAGCAGTGTAGAGAATTAGTCCGACTCTATCAGTACACGTATCCGAGTAAATCTGCCGATATGATGTATTCGCGCGCTTCATTCAGAGCGTGTTTATGTCGTACGTGGTCGCGACTGGCACGCAGCGCAGCACGATGCTTGATGTACAGAAGAAGGGAACGTTTCAGCACAAATGTAATGTTCAGCTCTGTATTGTCTACTACATTTTCCAAAATTTGCGTAAGATGTTATAAGACGAAACTCATAATTATCATCATCATCATCATCATCATCATCATCATCATCATCATCTACATTGATGGATTAGGTTCGAGGAACCATTCCGACCTTAGCTTCTTAGCTCCGTCGTTTTGTGGGCCGACCTACGTCCGTGACGCCTTTGGGTATATATGACAAAACTTTTTAGAATATCTGCTTGTTGCATTCCGTTTACATGTTCCTTCCATGTCTTTCATATGTATGAATTTTTTCTGTTATTGCAAATATTGTAAGCTCATTTGTAATATCTTCTTTCTCGATCTATCAATTGATCTGAGAAATTTCATTTCTGACACTACTATTCGATTTATGTCTTCCTTGTTTGCTATTCATTCTGAAATTGTGATTTTGAGCAATTTGGTTTACTTTAAACATGTTTCTTTGTAATTGTTCTTCAGAAATGGCTATTACAGCATAAGTTAGTGTATTTATACAGGGTGATTTCATGATGATGTTACAAACTATGAGGTATGATGGAGAAGAATTAAAGTATCAATTTGAGGTAAGGGACTCTATTCGGAAACGACCGAGTTGAAAGTCATAAGCGAAAATCTACTCAAATTACACCTTAGCCTCGCGCAGTGCTCGAACAGAGGGGCCCCAACTTCGGAGCCCTGATAACGACGTACAGAATTCCCGCTGAATACTTCCCAATACCATCAGATAATTTCCCCTGTTAAGGGACTAGTAACGGTGCACGTAACTTGATGTCAGAGGGCTCGAAAATCCTACGACTTCGGTACAGTAACACTAAATTCCATTTACCTGCACAAATTTCAAAAGCTGCAATCCTTTACAACAGTTGTTCAAAATGGCGACCCCAAGTGCCAATGCAGACGTGGAATTGCCACACAGTGTTCTGCCGTACCCGTTTTAACATCGCCAGTGTCGTTTGACAACGGGAGTTTTTGCCAGGAGATCCTTCGTCAATCTAATCAGGTGTCTCGTATACAAGAGTTGTCACATGGCCCCGCAAGAAGTGGGGTGAGTTCAGGTGAACGTGCAGGTCACGAAACTGGGCCTCCTGTGCCTATACACTCTTCAGGGAACGTCTGATCCAGATTTTTGACGACCCTCAGTCTAAAGCGAGGTGGGGCTTCATAATGTTGGAACCACATTCTTGACAAATAACAAGTGGGATATGTTCCAGAAAACCTACAGTATTAGTAACGACAGCATTGGTATATGTATTCCACTGTCAAAATTGTCGCAACAATTTTCGCTTATAATTTTTACTCGGTCGTTTCCAGACCAGGGCCTTACCTCAAATTGATACATTTTCCCTTTTCCATCGTCCCTGGAAGTTTGTAACACCGTTGAGGAATCACGCTGTATCGTAGCCCCTATTTAGTTTTATTCCTTTATTATTGTTGTTTCGTCGTTCCACTACCTCATTTATATATGAACTGAATAGAATTGTGGAAAGACTGGAAGCTTGTCTCACTCCTTGGTTAGTTATATTGACATTCTTACTTGTTTTGTTTCCTTTTTAGGGTTTCTTACCTCAGTCGGTAAAAACGGAACCCTTATTGGATCACTTCGATGTCAGTCTGCCCGACTGTCTGTTCACCTGTTAAAAACGCTTTTTTCTCATGAACGGGTAGACGCTTCACGGTGAAACTTATGACGCTTATTAAGGTACACGGTCCCTAGGCACTATAATAAATGTACGCTTCTAAGTCAACTCAGTTTGCAGATACATCTATTTATATCACATATTTTGACACTTGCAAACTCACTCATCAAAACATACAGGGTACTTACTTTAGATCTGGAATCATAAAATTGGCAAGAAACGAGGTTTCACAGTACAACTAAAGGAAAAAATCAGAAAGTTTTTAGAATACAAGAAATTTTTTTTCTCATTTGTTATCTGACAGTCCATCCGTTTGTTAAGACCCCTTTTTCTCGGGAAAGTGTAGACATAACAAATTTAAATTTATGTCACATACTAAGTTGTAAGGTCTCTTGGCATTGTAATAAATGTAAGCTTCTAAGTCTGTGCAATTAAAACATTCGACGAATTATATCACACATTTTGATACATCAAAAAATGTAGGGTACTTCCCGGTGACCTAGAGTCACGAAATTTGGCAACAGGCAAAGCTTCACAGTACAAGCAAAGGAAAAAATCCGAAAGTTATCAATTTTTTATTATGTCAAATAAAAATATTTCTTTTGTTATTTATTATTTGACCTCAGATTTCAAATTGAAACATTCTCGAAAGTCTTGAAATTCCTGGAAGTGATGTCTCGCCAGTATCAAAGACGATGACAGGCAAAAATTGTCGATATTCTCGATTCCTGGAATGGATGAACTCTCTCTATATTGCCCCCTGCGTGCAAGTCCTAGTTCCATCTCGCCAATTTTTTGTTGCAAATTTAATTTCATTATTTGTCTCATATTAAGTATCACTTTGGCGTTGGTAGGGAGGCTTGCTTGCCTCAGCGATAGAGGTAACCGTACCGTAGGTGCAACCACAACGGAGGGGTATCTGTTGAGAGGCCAGACAAACGTATGGTTCCTGAAGAGGGGCAGCAGCCTTTTCAGTAGTTTCAGGGGCAACAGTCTGGATGATTGACTGATCTGGCCTTGTATCATTAACAAAAACAACATTGATGTGCTGGTACGGCGAACGGCTGAAAGCAAGGGGAAACTACAGCCGCAATTTTTCCCGAGGGCATACAGCTTTACTGTATGGTTAAATGATGATGGCGTTCTCTTGGGTAAAATATCCCGGAGGTAAAATAGTCTCCCATTCGGATCTGCTGGGGGGGGGGGGGGGGGAGACTACTCAATAGGACATCGTTATCAGGAGAAAGAAAACTGGCGTTCTACAGATCGGAGCATGGTATGTCAGATCCATTAATCGAGCAGGTAGGTTAGAAAATTTAAAAAGAGAAACAGATAGGTTAAAGTTGCATATAATGGGAATTAGTGAAGTTCGGTGCAGGAGGAGCAAGGCTTCTGGTCATTTGAGTACAGGTTTATAAATACAAAATCAAATAGCGGTAATGCAGGAGTAGGTTTAATAATGAATAAATAGATAGGAGTGCGGATATGCTACTTACAAGTTTATATGCCAGCTAGCTCCGCAAATGACGAAGAGATTGAAGAAATGTATGATGACATAAAGGAAATTATTCAGATAGTGAAGGGAGACGAAAATTTAATAGTCATAGGGGAATGGAATTCGATAGAAGGAAAAGGAAGAGAAGAAAATAGAAGTTTGCACAGAGCATAACTTAATCATAGCTAACACTTGGTATAAGAATCGTGAAAGAAGGTTGCATACGTGGAAGAGGCCGGGAGACACTAAAAGGTTTCACATAGATATGTAATGGTACGACAAAGATTTATAAACCAGATTTAAAATTAATAGACATTTACAGGGGCTGATGTGGACTCTGATCACAATTAGGTATGAAATGTAGATTAAAACTGAAGAAACTGCAGAAAGGTGGGAATTAAGGAGATGGGACCTAGATAAACTGAAAGAACCAGAGGTTGTTGAGAGTTTCAGAGAGAGTATTAGGGAACGATTGAGAAGAATGGGGGAAAGAAACACAGTAGAAGAAGAATGGGTAGCTTTTGAGAGATGAAATAGTGAAGGCAGCAGCGGATTAAGTAGGTAAAAAGACGAGGGCTAGTAGAAACCCCTGGGTAACAGAAGAGATATTGAATTTAATTGATGAAAGGAGAAAATATATAAATGCAATAAATGAAGCAGGAAAAGGAATAAAAATGTCTCAAAAATGAAATCGACAGGAAGCGCAAAATGGCTAAGCAGACAGGGCTAGAGGAAAAACGTAAGGATGTAGAGACATACATCACTAGGGGTAAGATAGATACTGCCTACAGGAAAATTAAAGAGACCTTTGGAGAAAAGAGAACCATTTGTATGAATATCAAGAACTTACATGGAAACCCAGTTCTAAGCAAAGAAGAGAAAGCAGAAAGGCGGAAGGAGTATGTAGAGGGTCTGTGGAAGGCCGATGTACTCGAGGGCAATATTATGGAAATTGAAGAAGATGAAGATGAAATGGGATATATGATACTGTGTGAAGAGTTTGACAGAGAACTGAAAGACCTAAGTCGAAACAATGCCCCAGGAGTAGAAAAAATTCCAATAGAACTACTGATAGCCTTGGGAGAGCCAGCCCTGACATAACTCTACCATCTGGTGAGCAAGATATACGAGACAGGCGAAATACCCTCAGACTTCAAGAAGGATGTAATAATTCCAATCCCAAAGAAAGCAAGTATTGACAGATGTGAAATTTACGGAACTATCAGTTTAATAAGTCACGGTTGCAAAATACTGACATGAATTCTTTATAAACGAATGGAAAAACTAGTAGAAGCCAACCTTGGGGAAAATATGTTTGGATTCCGTAGAAATATTGGAGCACGTGAGGCAATACTGATCCTATGACTTATCTTTCAAGATAGATTAAGAAAACGCAAACCTACGTTTCTATCGTTTGTAGACTTAGAGAAAGATATTGACAATGTTGACTGGAATACTCTCTTTCAAATTCTGAAGGTGGCAGGGGTAAAATACAGGGAGCGAAAGGCAATTGACAATTTGTACAGAAACCAGATGGCAGTTATAAGAGTCGAGGGGCATGAAAGGGAAGCAGTGGTTGGGAAGGGAGCGAAACAGGGTTTTAGTCTATATCCGATGTTATTCAATCTATATATTGAGCAAGTAGTAAAGGAAACAAAAGAAAAATGTGGAATAGGAATGAAAATACATGGAGAAGAAATAAAAACTTTAAGGTTCGCCGATGACACTGTAATTCTGTCAGAGACAGCAAAGGACCTGGAAGAGCAGTTGAACGGAATGGACAGAGTCTTCAAAGTATGATATACACTACTGGCCATTAAAATTGCTACACCATGAAGAAATGCAGATGATTAACAGGTATTCATTGGACAAATGTATTATACTAGAACTGACATGTGATTACATTTTCACGCAAATTGGATCCATAGATCCTGAGAAATCAGTACCCAGAACAACCACCTCTGGCCGTAATAACGGCCTTGATACGCCTGGGCATTGACTCAAACAGAGCTTGGATGGCGTGTACAGGTACAGCTGTCCATGCAGCTTCCACACGATATCACAGATCATCAAGAGTAGTGACTGGCGTATTGTGACGAGCCAGTTGCTCGGCCACCATTGGCCAGACGTTTTGCATTGGTGAGAGATCTGGAGAATATGCTGGCCAGGGCAGCATTCGAACATTTTCTGTATCCATAAAGGCCCGTAGAGGACCTGCAGCACGCAGTCGTGCATTATCCTGCTGAAATGTAGGGTTTCGCAGGGATCTAATGAAGGGTAGAGCCACGGGTCGTAACACATCTGAAATGTAATGTCCACTGTTCAAAGTTCCATCAATGCGAACAAGAGGTGACCGAGACGTGTAGCCAATGGCACCCCATACCATCACGCCAGGTGATACGCCCGTATGGCGATAACGAATAGACGCTTCCAATGTGCATTCACCGCGATGTCGCCAAACACTGATGCGACCATCATGATGCTGTAAATAGAACCTGGAGTCATCCGAAAAAATGACGTTTTGCCATTCGTGCACCCAGGTTCGTCGTTGAGTACACCATCGTAGGCGCTCCTGTCTGTGATGCAGCGTCAAGGGCAACCGCAGCCATGGTCTCCGAGCTGATAGTCCATGCTGCTGCAAACGTCGTCGAACTGTTCGTGCAGATGGTTGTTGTCTCGCAAACGTCCCCATCTGTTGACTCAGGGACCGAGACGTGGTTGAACGACCCGTTACAGCCATGCGGAGTAAATGCTTGTCATCTCGACTGGTAATGATACGAGGCCGTTGGGATCTAGCACGGCGTTCCGTATTACCCTCCTGAACCCACCGATTCCATATTCTGCTAACAGTCATTGGATCTCGACCAAGGCGAGCAGCAATGTCGCGACACGATAAACCGCAATCGCGATAGGCTACAATCCAACCTTTATCAGAGTCGGAAACGTGATGGTACGTATTTCTCCTCCTTACACGAGGCATCACAACAACGTTTCACCAGGCAACGCCGGTCAACTGCTGTTTGTGTATGAGAAATCAGTTGGAAACTTTCGTCATGTCAGCACGTTGTAGGTGTCGCCACCGGTGTCAACCTTGTGTGAATGCTCTGAAAAGCTAATCATTTGCATATCACGGCATCTTCTTCCTGTCGGTTAAATTTCGCGTCTGTAGCACGTCATCTTCGAGGTGTAGCAATTTTAATGGCAGGAGTGTAAAATGAACATCAACAAAAGCAGAACGAGGATAATGGAACGTAGTGTAATTAAATCAGATGATGCTGAGGGAAGTAGATTTGGAAATGAGACACTTAGAGTAGTATATGAGTATTCTTATTTACGGAGTAAAATAACTGATGATGGTCGAAGTAGAGAGGATATAAAATGTAGAGTGGCAATGGCAAGAAAAGCGTTTCTGAAGAAGATAAATTTGTTAACATCGGGTACTGATATGAGTGTCAGGAATTTTTTTCTAAAAGTATTTGTATGGAGTGTATCCATGTGTGGGTGTGAAACATGGACGATAAATAGTTTAGACAAGAAGGGAACAGAAGCTTTCGAAATGTGATGCTACAGAAGAATGCTGAAAATTAGATTGATAGATCGTGTGACTAATGAGGAGTACTGAATTGAATTTGAGAGAAGAGGATTTCGTGGCACAATGTGACTAGAAGATGAGATCGGGTGGTAGGACATGTTCTGAGGCATCGAGGGACCACCAAGTCAGTATTGGAGGGCAGTGTGGAGGGTAAAAATCGCAGAGGGAGACCAACAGATGACTACACTAAGCAGATTCAGAAGGATGTAGGGTGCAGTAGTTACTTGGAGATGGAGAAGCTTGCACAGGATAGAATAGCACGGAGAGCTGAATTTCTTGTATTGTTGAGCAGAGTTCTTGCCTTGTTTAAACTATTAAACGCCTTGACAAAGTCAATCATGGCCACGTGTGTCTTATTATTAAATTCTCTTTTCAGTTCTGCAAAGTGAATATATTGTCCACTGTTGTACGTCCACATCTAAATACACTCTGATCGCCAGTTAAAATTGTTTCACCTATCGGCCATAAACTTAGAGTTAAGTCATTAGCACTCACCAAACTAAAACGATAACTTAGCGAGAGCAGTGTGGGGTACCTGCGCCTGCGCCTGCCCGCGGCCCGCGCGGCCCTGCGCCGTGGAGCGCGCGCCCTGGCCGGCCGCCTCCACCTGCCCCTGGGCGCCGGTGCCGCGGCCGCGGTCTCCCGTCTGCGCCTGCGCCTGGAAGCTGCCCCCGGCGCGGGCCGCGCCGCTCACCTGCGCCTGCGCCTGCGCCGCGCCGCCCGCCAGCGCCCCCTGTGCTGACGCTGCCGCGCGCGTCTCGTTCTCCTTGCGGTCCACCGTCGTCTGGGCCTGAGCGTCGCCTCCCGCCTCTCCCGGGTAGCCGGGGACGCGCGCCAGCTCTCCCGGTACGACTCCCGGGGGATACCCGGGCGCGCCGGGGACACCCGGAACTTCACCCGGCCTCACTCCCGGAGGGTACGCTCCCGGAGGGTAACCGGGTACGGCGACGCCGGGGGGATAGCCCGGAACGGCGGGAATACCCGGGTACACTCCGGGCGGGTAACCAGGTGCGCCCGGAGACACTCCAGGTGGGTAGCCGGGCGCCCCCGGAGGCACTCCGGGGGGGTATCCGGGGACACCCGGTACTCCGGGCGGGTATCCGGGAACGCCTGGAACGCCGGGAACGTAAGAAGGGATACCGGGTACTCCGGGAGGGTAACCGGGGACACCCGGTACGCCGGGTACGAGTCCCGGTGCGACGCCGGGTGGGTACCCCGGCACGCCGGGTCCGGTCGGTACTTCTCCGGGTCGCGGAGCAGCGGGGTATCCCGGGACGCCCGGTCGGACACCCGGCGGGTAACCGGGTACTCCCGGTACTTCACCGGGAGGATAAGGTGGGACGCCGGGTCGCTCGGCGGGAGGTGGCCGGATACCGGGTGGGTATCCCGGAGGGACACCGGGTACTCTTCCGGGAATGCCGGGAATTCCAGGTCGAATTCCGGGAGGGTAACCGAAATCTCCCGGTCCGACGGGAATGGGTTCTCCCGGACGGTAGCCCGGTAGCTGACCTGGGATTCCGGGCACTCCCGGATAGACGCCTGGTGGTACTCCGGGTGCTACACCCGGAACCCCTGGCACAATTTCTCCCGGATACATCCCTGGGCGGCCTTCGGGTACCCCTGGTGGTGACGGAACTGCTCCCGGCCTCAATCCCGGAACACCCGGAATCCTCTCTCCGGGAACAGTGCCTGGATATCCTGGAGGATAGCCCGGTACTGCCGGTGGCCGCATTATGTCGCCTGGTGGGTAAGGTGGCTGTCTGGGGGGACCAGTCGGATATCCTGGCACTCCTGGAATTCCGGGGATATATCCTGGCACTCCTGGTACACCTGGCACAGCTTCTCCTGGTCGGACACCTGGTGGATATCCGGGAACACCTTCTCCTGGTCGAACTCCTGGAGGATACCCAGGTACACCTTCTCCTGGTCGAACTCCTGGAGGATACCCAGGTACACCTTCTCCTGGTCGAACTCCTGGAGGATACCCGGGTACACCTGGAACAGCCTCTCCTGGACGGATTCCTGGTGGATAACCGGGCACACCTGGTACAGCTTCTCCTGGTCGAGCTCCTGGTATGTAGCCAGGTACTCCAGGTACAGCTTCTCCCGGTCGGACTCCTGGTGGGTATCCAGGTGCACCTGGCACAGCTTCTCCTGGTCGGAGTCCGGGTGGGTACCCGGGCACGGCACCTGGCACAGTTTCTCCCGGTCGAACTCCTGGTGGGTATCCGGGCACACCTGGCACAGCTTCTCCTGGTCGGAGTCCCGGTGGGTACCCTGGCACGGCACCTGGCACAGTTTCTCCCGGTCGAACGCCTGGTGGGTATCCGGGCACACCTGGCACAGCTTCTCCTGGTCGGAGTCCCGGTGGGTACCCAGGCACGGCACCTGGCACAGTTTCTCCTGGTCGAAGTCCTGGTGGATATCCAGGTACACCTGGTACTGCTTCTCCCGGTCGGACGCCTGGTGGGTATCCAGGTACTTTTTCTCCTGGCCGAGCCCCTGGTGGGTATCCTGGTCTACCTGGCACCATTTCTTCTGGTCGTACTCCTGGTGGGTATCCAGGTATACCTGGAACATATTCTCCTGGTCTGGCACCTGGTGGGTATCCTGGCCTTCCTGGCACTACTTCCCCTGGTCGAACTCCTGGTGGGTACCCAGGCACACTAGGTACAGCTGCCCCTGGTCGAACACCTGGTCGGTATCCTGGTACACCTGGTACTGCTTCACCTGGTCGGACTCCCGGTGGGTACCCAGGTACGCCTTCTCCAGGTCGAAGGCCTGGCACAGCTTCTGCTGGTCGAATTCCTGGTGGGTATCCAGGTACTCCTGGTACTGCTTCCCCTGGGCGAACTCCTGGTGGGTATCCTGGTACAGCTTCTCCTGGTCGGACTCCTGGTGGATATCCAGGTACACCTTCTCCTGGACGAATCCCTGGTGGGTATCCTGGTGCTCCTGGCTGAACTCCTGGTCGTACTCCTGGAGGATATCCAGGTACACCTGGTACGACTTCTCCTGGTCGAACTCCTGGTGGGTATCCAGGTACACCTTCACCTGGTCTGACGCCTGGTGGGTATCCTGGTACTCCTGGTTCACCTGGTATGGGTTCTCCTGGGCGCAGTATTTGTGGCTGTGGAGGGAAGAGCCCTGGATAGCCGCCACCGAGAGGGAAGCAGTCTGCACAATCGCCGGTGCCAGACTGGCTCTGGGCCTGACCCATGCCGCTGCTTCCACCTGCAGGAGTAACGGTAATGAGTTTCCAGTATATGACTGTTGCAATCTATTATAGATTTACATATGATCAAGTTATCATATGACATAAGACTTTTGCTATGTTGTATAATGATTTAAAAATACTTCTTTTCATTATAGTTCCTGAGAGCCATGAACACTTACGTATGATAAGACAAATCATGATGCACATTGCCAATATGTTTACTGAACATGGCATACATTGAGAGACAAAGTAACATCATTCTTCTAGTTCAACTTGTTCTTCTGCCGTCATCACCAACATCCACTGTTTGTGTGGACATATAGTTGAATGGTTCACTAGAATTAGGGTCTATGCCTTGTGCAGTTAGGTTAGAGAAACAAGCAATTTTTCTAAATTTCAGTTTTCATCCGACACGTAAGTTGAACAGAATTTAGTTTTGGTACAGCACTACTGAACTCATCAACAAATCCGTGGGAATTCGTTTTGAAATTGTCCATCGTTTATTGTCACCTTTCAAACCTCTCACACATAAATTCATAGTTCAGAGATTCTGTGAAGATTTATAGTTGATTAATTAAACAGCTTTGTTGACTGAAGTGGCAAGTAGACAGATTTAGTATTTTGAAGAAATGGGTTGGGTGTTAGTTGTTAACTCGTTTGGGCATCTTTGTGCTGTTGTTCTGCCGAAAACGTAGTGGCTGCAATAGGTATGGTTAAGTGACTCCAAGAAAATCAGTTCACCGTCAAGCGTGAAAAATGAGTATTCGATGAAGCGCTATACACCGAATCTAGACCGAAGATTTTCTGAATGCCTATAAAACCGTACACGAGAACTCAAAGTAAAACCTTCTGGGTGACTGGGCTGCGTTATATTGCAATTCAGACGTCTCTGCTGGTATCTTCTTCAGGAGCCTTTTGGTGTTCAGGGGTGGCTGAAAACTTCACGAAAACCACTGTCGTGTCCACTTATAAGACGATGTTTCCTCGCGCTTTTCTGGTGAAGTAGAGTTATTGGGTAAAATTCCACGCCCGGGTTCCCGGATTCGATTCCCGGCGGAGTCAGGGATTTTCTCTGCCTCGTGATGACTGGGTGTTGTGTGACGTCCTTAGGTTAGTTAGGTTTAAGTAGCTCTAAGTTCTAGGGGACTGATGACCATAGATGTTAAGTCCCATAGTGCTCAGAGCCATTTGAACCATTTTTGGTAAAATTCCATCGTTACTGGGTCGGTGCTGATAGCTGTAAGTGAAAGTTTTCAAAATAATGTCGTTATAGTGCCGCCTCATTAGCTTCCTAACAGTTCAAATGAGAACCACAAATCTTTTCAGTCTACATAAACAGTTTATCTGGAGAAGCGTAAGTTGACATCAGACGTTTCGGGTTTAAATAAATGATTTACTACATGGGTTGAGCAGCCATCTTAGGTTGTTGACGGACGCCACTGAGTGGTTGTAAATAACCATACGCTGCCTGGCAGAAAAAGTGAAGTTCCTGGAAGACGTTGTCAGATTGCAACTTCGTACATGCGCACACATTCGGCTCGTTTGTCAATGGTTGGAACTGCACCTCTCCACGTCAGGCAGAACTACCTCCACAGGGCACTGGAGCTGCTCTTGTTCAGCGTTGTTATCAGTCGTGGTGGGGCATATAAGGGGCGTGAACAGCGTTAGATGTTGAGCGATCACTGTGAAGTGGGAAGAAGTGCTATCAGCAACTGACACAGTTTGAAAATTGTGGGTCTGTTTTTAGCTGGCTGGTCGAATCGTGCACTATCGAGATTTGTGGGGCGTCCGGATGTGATAGGGGTAGATGTTGGACTGTGTACGAAATTGAGTACAGGCATACATGTCGTCAAGGTTCCTTTGACCATCGTAAGGAATGTTACACCGTCGTGGCTGTGCCTGCAGTCCGAGAACAAGTGATGGACCGAAACTTTCTGGCAGATTAAAACAGTGTGCCGAACCGAGACTCGAACTCGGGACCTTTGCCTTTCGCGGGCAAGCGCTCTACCATCTGAGCTACCCAAGCACGACACACGACCCGTCCTCACAGCTTTAATTCCGCCAGCACCTCGTCTCCTATCTTCCAAACTTCACAGAATCCCTCCTGCAGGGGAGCCTCTGTGAAGTTTGGAAGGTAGGAGACGAGGTGCTGGCGGAATTAAAGCTGTGAGGACGGGTCGTGTGTCGTGCTTGGGTGGCAAAGCGCTTGCCCGCGGAAGGCAAAGGTCCCGAGTTCGAGTCTCGGTCCCGCACACAGTTTTAATCTGCCAGAAAGTTTCGTATCAGTGCACACTCCGCTGCAGAGTGAAAATTTCATTCAAGTAATGGACGCCTCGCAACATTCTGTATCGTTCCGCACCATTAAGCAGAGGCTATCAGTAGCCGGATTAGAGAATTACCATACCATATGTGGTTTCTCTTAGCAGCAAAACGCATACGGCGGCGTTTAGAGTGGCGCCGTGATTGCCTAGCATGGACTGCTAATAACTGGCATTGCACTCTGTTCATCGATGAATCGCGATCCTGCACTACTCCCGGATGACCATCGTCGGTAAGTATGGAGGCAAGGTCACGTTCTGCCAATGTTCTCGAGAGGCGCAGGGGCTTTACTCCTGTCCTCATGATGTGGGAAGCCATGGGATATGACTTGAGGTCACGGCTGGTAGCAGCTGAGGGAACTGTGACGTCACGGACACCCTGCGTCCTCATGCACTACCTCTCATGCGACAGTATTGTGTTGGCATTTCTCAACACGACAATGATCGTCCACATATGGCACGTGTCTCAATGAACTTCCTACGTGATGTTGAGGTACTGTTTGTCCCAGTGCTAATGCACAGGATACCAAGAAACAATTAAAACAGTTGTGGACCAGCTCGCCTCGGGAGAGGATACGACAGCTTATGGCACACTTCCCAAGCGAATCAGTGCATGTATCGAGGTCAAAGGAGGTACAAGTTGCTTTGTAAACTCGGCTCGATGCTGTAATCACTGGAACAACATCACATACCCATTTCAATCTGATAGCTTTCATTTAGTTTCCTCTTTGCCTTTTGGGTGCTTCACAGTTTTGTCCGACACTGTAGAACAACTGGTTGTATCGCATAGAAACTCACCTTAAATGTGGATGAATAGTAGAATGGTTCAACATCAAAGTATTCAGATAAATATGTGGACCCTCTCACAGTGTTAAAATACCAAGAGGTAACACTCCAAATCGATATGCAATGGAATGGATAGGTGAAATAGTTGGGTAGGAAATGCACATGGAAGACATATTTGTTACAAGACTGCAATACTTGGCGTTCTCACCGTGTCAGCCTGGAGAAAGACCAGCTAGGGCCGTAAAGAATCGGAATAGTTCATATTACATTGTGACATAGATGCTCAGGGATCTTAAGTGTGAAATTTTCTAAGAACGGTAACATAGCTCTTGTGAAAGTCTGCTAGTTAAATTTACAGAACTGCTATTCAAAATGAATTGTACAATATTATTAATATCTTTATTGATTAGAATGAAATATTCACTCTACAGCGGAGTGTGCGCTGATATGAAACATCCTGGCAGGTTAAAAGTGTGTGCCGGACCGAGATTCGAAATCGGAAGCTTTGTCTTTAGCGGGCAAGTGCCCTACCATCTGCGCTACCCAAGTACGACTAAGGCATCCTCCTCACAGCTTCACTTCCGCCAGTACCTCGTCTCCTACCTTCCTAACTTCACAGACGCTCTCCTGCGAAACTTGCAGAACTAGCACTCTCACTCTGCAGCGGACTTGCCGGCGAAAGGCAAAGGTCCCGAGTTCGAGTCTAGGGCCGGCACAGATTTTTAAATTGCCAGGAAGTTCCATATCAGCGCACACTCCACTGCAGGGTGAAAATTTCATTCTGGAAACATCCGCCAGGCTGTGGCACAGCCATGTCTCCGTAATATCCTTTCTTCTAGAAGTGTTAGTTCTGCAAGTTTCGCAGGAGAACTTCTATGAAGTTTGGAAGGTAGGAGACAAGGTACTGGCTTAAGTAAAGCTGTGAGGAGGAGGCGTGGGTCGTGCTTGGGTAGCTCAGATGGTAGAGCACTTGCCCGCGAAAGGTAAAGGTCCCGAGTTCGAGTCTCGATCCGCCACACAGTTTTAATCTGCCAGGGAGTTTCATCTTCATTGTATGTTTGGCGTAGAAATCTAAGATTATGAAGATTAGGGCGTGTAAGGAAACGTACCGACACTGCTCGTTTACCTTAGCCCTACTTCACAAGGGAACGGAATATGACCGGGAATAGTTAATAATAGTGCAGTGTACCCTCCGCCATGTTATATCCGACTGTACAAAGTGTACTGAAGAAAAAAAAAAAAGAAAACACCGACGACGCTTAGTGTGTTTTGCTGGAATACTTGACTAACTCGTCGCTGTGTGGCGCTGTGTGGCGCCGAAGTTTGACGGCTATGGCGTCAGTGTTTCATCGGACTGTTGGTGGTAGCACAATTCTGACCGCATCCCTGCCCATATACGGCATCTTTTTTGTTCTTCATTCCCGCCACAGCTGGTTAGCTGAGCTGTGTACCAGTGCAGTAGAACTGTGGAGAACATTAACACGTGTACCAACGCATAAGTACTGTAACAAGCAAACGGCAAAGTTGATAGCAATGGCAGAACTGCAGCACTATTGTATAAGGACTGGTTTCCTCAACAGAAACATTCCGCATCATTGGAAACCCTCAGCAATTGAGAGAAGACTACGAGAGATTTGAAAGTTGCAAGTTGATACCGTGTTTTTCACTAGATCCTTCTTTTACAAAACTGAAGCATATGTGTGCCCAAAAATGCGTTTTCTGTGCTTGTTACGCTGGGCCTTCGGCAAGTAATGCAACACTTTTTTTCTGGAAGCATGTTTGTTTTACTCAGGATTCCAATACACCATATTATTTCCCACTCTTTTGGCTACGAAACCCTACTTTTAAACATAATCGCCGTTCAGTGCCTCGGCCTTACTTGACCTTAGTGGGAGGGCCTGTGTGCCCGCATGGTACCACTCTGCTGTTCGGCGTCGGAGCCAACATCTTATTGCATCAATAACTTTCCCATCATCCACGTACTGCTCACCGCGAACTGCATCCTTCATTGGGCCAAACAGACGGAAGTCGGGGGGTGCGAGAACCGGGCTGTAGGGTGGATGAGAGAAACAATCCAATGAAGTTCTGTTACCTCCTGTCACGTGCGCACACTTGTGTGAGGCCTTTGTCCTGGAGAAGAGAAGTTCTTTTGCATTTTTGTGACGACGAACGCACTGAAGTCGTTTCTTCCGTTCCCCGAGTGTAGCACAATACACTTCAGAGTCGATAGTTGCTCCGTGGGGTAGGACGTCAAACAGAACAACCCCTTCAGTGTCCACGAAGACCACCGCCACGAGTTTGCCGGCTGAGGGCGCAGCTTTGCACTTTTCCTTTGGGAGAGACTTGGTGTGGCGCCACTCAGTGCACTGTCGTTTTGTTTCCAGTTAGAAGTGATGAACCCATGTTTCATGGCCTGTGACGATGTTCGACAAAAATTTGTTGCAATCAGCCTCGTAACGCTCAAGCAATG
The DNA here is from genome assembly GCF_021461395.2 of Schistocerca americana. NCBI lineage: Eukaryota > Metazoa > Arthropoda > Insecta > Orthoptera > Acrididae > Schistocerca > Schistocerca americana. Next base: position 537,519,170 of record NC_060122.1, read on the forward strand.
CCACGCAGATGGTCCTTCGTTGCTCTTTATGGTCTTCTGATAGCCGGCGAGAAACCCAGCGGACACATACCTTCGAGTACTCCAACTGGTGACGAGTGTGCCAGCACTGCCAAAAGCGATATTCAGTTGTGCAAAGAGGTTTTTTGATTGTGATCCGTCGATCACCTCGAATGTGAGTGTTCACACATTCCAACACATGAAGAATCACAGCTGTGTGCGACCAGCTGGCGCGCGGAGAATCGGACAGGTTTGTGCGACCTTGCTGCGATGATGACAGACGCATCGCCCAACGAATCACCGTGCTTATTTTCACTGCCAGGTATCCGTAGACATTTTGCAAGCGCCTTTGAATATCTACGATGTCCTCGTTTTCCGCCAAGAGAAACTCAGTAATAGCCCTCTTCTTGGAACGCACTTTCGTTACAGACGCCATTTTGAAGGCTACGCCCCGTATAGGATATTTGTATGAAACTATAAGGGCTGAAGCGGCGATATTCCACGACGGTCCACAACAAATTCCGTAATTCTTCAGGCGAAACTGGCCGAGAAAGAAATATGTTGTATTTCTTATTGAACACCCCTCGTACTGTGCGTTAATGAAAAATTTACATGTTCCAGAACCCTTGGAAGGCAGCCTCACGGTTTGTGTCGAAGGATACTTCTGGAACAGTTATTTTTTGCCCACTTCTGTCTTTCATTCACGAAGATTAGAGATTAGACTTGTACCTGTTCCATAGATCATGAATTCGACACTTCGTAATGATGTGGAACGTGTCAGGTTAATAAAAGGTGTCTATACAAGATATTACATTACACAAAATATTACGTGACACTTAATATTTTTAATTTTTTTGGAGGGGGTTGGGGAAATCACCCACTTACTATATCCCAAAATTCATCTAATGAGCAGAAGAAGTTGCCATTAAGAAATTCTTTTAATTTCCTTTTAAATGCTATATGGCTATCTGTCAGACTTCTGATGCTATTAGGTAAGTGACCAAAGGCATTTGTGGCAGCATAATTTACCCCGTTCTGAGCCAAAGTTAGATTTAACCTTGAGTAGTGAAGATCATCCTTTCTCCTAGTGTTGTAGCCATGTACACTGCTATTAGTTCTGAATTCGTTCGGATTGTTAATAACAAATTTCATAAGTGAATATATACATTGTGAGGCTACAGTGAAGATCCCTAGCTCTTTAAATAAGTGTCTGCCGGATGATCTTGGATGAGGTCCAGCAATTATTCTGATTACACGCTTTCGTGTAATGAAAACTCTTTTACTCAATAAAAAGTTACCCCAGAATATGATGCCATACGAAAGCAGAGAATGAAAATAGGCGTGGTAAGCTAATTTACTGAGACGTATATCGCCGAAATTTGCAATGACCCTAATAGCATAAGTAGCTGAACTCGAAGTATCGGCAAATCTTCAGCGTGTTTTTTACAGTTCAACCCCTCATCAATGCATACACCTAGAAATTTTGATTATTCTACATTAGCAACCGATTTCTGATCGAAGTCTATATTTATCAATGGCGTCATTCCATTTACGATGTGGGACTGTATATACTGTGTTTTGTGAAAGTTTAATGAGAGCCCATTTGCAGAGAACCACTTAATGATTACCTGAAAAATATCGTTTAGAATTACATCGCGAATGGCGAGTGGGTAAAAGGGATTGTGAATGAACCTCCGTATGGACTCTCATTTCCCTTATTTTTTTGTCATGATCGTTTCATGAGACGTATACTGATACCCGGTCGCCTCCACACCTAGGACGATTGTGTCACCTGCACTCGTTCTTGAAGAGAACCCGACGCCATTGATTCAGTTTCCACTCCAGCTTTTCCCCAGTCCACAATTTCCGCACGCTGCAATGTGGGGAGGGGTGGAGGTTTCTCGTACATTCTTCTACGAGGCATTAATTGTAGGCAGCGGTTATCAACTGGCGTTGTGGGACAAAGGCGATGTTTTGAGTTGGTGTGGCGACTGGACGTTCTAATGACAGCACTGCGGTATACGCCGGTTCAGCAGCGACTTCCCATGCTGAGTACCCGTCTTGCTATAAGGTAATAATGAGCATACGATCTTAGATCGAATTGACCTTTCAAGCCACGTTGGCAGATTAAATAACGAACACAAGACGCATTGCCTCGTTCACAAATCTGAAAATTTAGCGTGGTCTAGTAAATTCTTGTTGAAAATGTTGGTTTCACGTTTACCTCCATCACACAGCGATTTCCAAAGTTCAAATGAGTACTGACGAAGAGGTTTCCAGTAAGAGAAAAAGACTAACTTTGCAAATAAAGAGGTTGGAATAACTCGTTTTTTTAGACACAGGGTGTCCACATTAAACATTTATTAATAAAAATGTAATAACTTAAGAAGTAATTGAGGAACTTATTGACGGCACGTTTCTACAAGTATGGTAATTCAAAAAAATTTTGACACCTAATACGCCTCGATATGCGCACTATTATTGTCGCGACAGACATCTAATCTGTATTCTACTTCTCTCCAAGTGTTTTACAACATCGCAGTCATAAGATTTGCGATAGCTGCACGACAGCGATGTCGCAGATCTTGCGGATCACGAACTGGTGTCTGGCACACGTGATTCTTGATTAATCCCCCATAGGAAAAAAATCAAGTGGCGTAATGCCTAGGGTGTCAAGCCATCGAAGGATTGCCTCTCCCAAGTCGACGATATAGGATCTCATGACCCAAAAAATCTCTCACAACATTTGCAAAATGCTATGGTGTCCCATCTCGTTGAAAGATCACGTCACGAGGAAGTTGTGTGAAGGCACACAGAACATTTTCTGCTGTAGAGCCAACATGGCACTGACGCACTTTTACATGAAAAAACAGTTACTCACTTTCCCGCGTCTTGCCAACTGCCGAAAGCAAACGCAGAAAACATTTTGAGTTACCACACTTGTAGAAGCAAACCGCCAGTAAATATCTCAATTACCTCTCATTTGTTGCATTTTATATTATTGTATTTTTAACCCGGACATCCTGTATTTAGAAGCGACGAATGATTTTTACTAGTGTATAGCATTCTCTTGGAGATTTTACCGAATTGTTATGTCTTCTTGGTGCAATATTTCGACAACGTAGCTCGTAGTCATTGTCAGGTACTATCTGACGTACTGAAGCTTTTTGGATTCGCGCTGGTTACCTGTCGGTACACTGCTCTTTCTCTTACCCCTCCATTTGCCTTTCGGCAGCCGTGGCTCCGCTGCCCCTCGTTCCTTGTTCCATCCTATCCACAGCCTGAGGCGCTTCGCACGTAGTCCTCTGTCACTGGCGGTGACTGCTGTGCAGGTGATGCGTCAATGGCTGACTTCCCCCTTTGCAGCCTGAACTGAGCTTCCTGGTGCTCTTTTGCTAATATTAAGAAAGGGTCTCAGGTCTTGCTCGGATTGTAACCGACATTTATGTTGATAATATTTCTTCCAATTTAATATCAACCGTGCTGCTAATAACACTGTCCCAGAACTTAGGCAGCTGTATAAGGATTTTTGTAATACATTAACACGTAGGAGTGATTAAGTTCTAGGAAGTGCTAGGCGACTTACTTGGTTGTACCAGATGTGTGTGGTGTTCGTGTTTCCGTTATCAGTGCTCCACTATGCTAATTGTTTCACCGATGTATGATATACTACACTGACATGGGATGCTGTAAATTCCTAGCTTATGTAAGCCTCGAAGAAAATCCTCTGCTGACACATAACCAAGAGGGATTCCAATAATATTCTTCTTGTGAAACACAACTGACCCTTTATTCAAATTAATTTATTATTGTTTTCGACGAGGGATCTCAAGATGATTCCATATTTCTAGATTTTCAGAAGGCTTTCGGCACCGTCGCTCAGAAGCGGTTTCTAATTAAATTGCGGCCTATGGAGTATCGTCTAAATTGTGCATGATTTCCTTTCAGAAAGGACGAAGTAGTAATTGATAGAAAGTCATTGAGTGAAACAGAAGTGTTACTTGTCATTGTTTTCCAAGTAAAATTTTGCTATTTTTACCCATATGCAAAAGATTTGAGAGACAACGTGAACAGCCCTCTTCTGTTGTTTGTTCTTTCGTTTACCGTCTCGTAAAGTCATCAGAAGATCAAAAGCAAACGCAAATTGACTTAGAAAAGAGATGTGGCAGTTGATCCTGAACAACAGAGAGTGTGAGGTCCAACACACGAGTATTATAATATTTCGTTAAAGCACACAAATTAATAGGTTGCAGGTTCGACTAAACACGTATAGATTGCAACTACAAACAACTTAAATTTGAACCATCAAGTAAAAAAAAACTATTCTTGTCCTTCCTTCTGCCGGCCGCGGTGGCCGAGCGGTTCTAGGCGCTTCAGTCGGGAACCGCGCGACTGCTACGGTCGGAGGTTCGAATCCAGCCTCGGGCATGGATGTGTGTGATGTCTTTAGGTTATTAGGTTTAAGTAGTTCTAAGTCCTAGGGGACTGATGACCTCAGATGTTAAGTCCCATAGTGCTCAGAGCCATCTGAACCATTTTTTCCCCTTCCTTCTCTAGAGTACTGCTGCGTGGTATGGGATCCTTACCAGATAGGATTATTGGAGGACCTCAAAAAAGGTCACAGAAGAGCATCTCATTTTGTATTACCGCAAAATTGGAAAGAAAACGTTACCGCAACATTGGAAAGAAAATGTTACGGATGTGATACGCTAGTTAGAGTGGCAATCATTAAAAGAAAGGCGATTTTCGTTGAAGTGAAATCTTTTCATGAAATAATAATCATCAGCTTTCTCCTCCGAATCCCTAAATATTTTGTTCCCTTGCGTACTATTAGAGAGCGGAAAAGTCAAGGAAGAGTCTGAAATTGAATCTGTGAATCCTCTGCCAAACACTTAAGTGTGAAGTGCAGAGTAACCATCTAGATGTAGATTTAAATGTGGATGTAGTAGTCATCTCTAGAACCTGCTGACAATGCACTACACTTTGGAAATATTGTGCCCAGATAACACAACAATCCGGCAACATACTAGCGAGAACATTATACAAGAGGCATTCATTCAGTTTTACTCAAAGTTTCAAATTAATTTTTTGGCTGTTTGCAGTTACATGTGTGCAGTTGTGGTACGCAATGGACTACCCGCGCCACAGTACCGTAGCACGGCACTAGAGAAGCCAGAACAAAACTGTGCAGCCCATTGATAAACTGGAGTATCGGGTAGTAATTAGTCTGGGTTTCAAGGGGAAAAACGCTGCTACAATCCATACTCATCTGATGGAAGTGTACGACAACAATGCACCCTAATATGACACAGTAGTTAGATGACGCCGACGCTTCCATTGTGGTGAAACAAGTCTGAATGACGAAGAACAATATGGCAGACCAGCGCTCTAGGAAGAACTGGGAATTACAGGAGACGTGAATGCCCAGCTACTTGAAGACCGCCGTACCATAATCTCGAGGTTAGTGGCAAAAGTGAACTATCGGTCATGGGCCAATTTTTAACATCTTGTACGACTTTTGATCATGGAAGATGTCGCCGCCCACTGAGTTTCGTGGCTGCTCACACCCATTTCTATAAAAGACCATCGAAACGAAGAGCAAGAGAAATGTTGCAGCTGTGTCTGGCCAATCCAGACGACTTATTTAGACGCCTTATCACCACGAATAAGTACTGGATTTATGACTATGACCCCAAGACAAAGGAGCAAAGCAAGCAGTGGAAGTATGTTAATTAATCGCTACTCAAAAAGGCGAATTTCCAATCCTAGTTTTCGTAGGTACCAAACGTTCACCTGGTACCCAGTGACGCGGTGTCCCGTGGAACAAACGGCAGTTTTGAATGGTTGACAAGGAAATGGTTGACTTAGTGAACAGCTGCTTAGAAACGGAGGCCAAAACGCAGCACAGTCGTCGTAAGTGTACAAGAGCAGAGTGAATACCGAAAGAGAGAAAACACAGACAATAATTTAACACTATATCAAATGGTACGGTCTGAAGGCTTTATGTGGTAAAATGTAAGTGAGAACTGTGCCGCAGGATAAGCCCAAGGAACTCTCGGCTACTGCCGTCTGCAGAGCCACGAGGAACTACATCTACTAACCAGTTGTAGTATCTGAAACTCGATATTGGTACTGCAGCTTGTCGGAGGATAGAACTCTTAACATCATCGGGCGAGGTGACGCTATTTTTTGGGAATGCCATTGTGTGGTGCTAACAGATAACGCTCGCACGGGACAAACCTTCACAGGAGCATACTATCGAAATCTCTTGACGAAGTTACCGGAGGCTGACAAGATGAAACATAGGTGGATTCTGTCCAAGGCAGAGTTTCTGCTTCACGACAGTGCCCCAGAAGACATGTTGCTTCTTTTGACTAAAATTGTGTCCCCACATCCAATATTCTCCTGTCATAACACGCAGTGACTTCTTCCTTGAATGAAGAAATCATAGCATGTCAGGCATTTCCAGAGTAACGACAAGACGATATTGGAGGTGGAAAGGCTTGTGGACGACCCAAATCCAAATTTATACATTCAATGTCTCCAGCAAACCAAACAACGTTTGAAAAAATGAGTCTCATTGACGGATAAGTATGTGATGAACGACAAAAATCATCATAAAGTTTCACAGTCGATGCTTGATTCTTTTCCGAAGTGAGACTGTTGCTCTAATATCATCAGAACCGTTAAAATATGAGATCTTACATTTGTTTTTCACAGGGAGCACAAATATCGCCTGCAGAGTGTCCAACGACCATTATAAATTAAAACTGTAGAGCAGCCACAAGTCGCACGCCAGACGTAAAATTCTATTTCTGACGTCGGAACTACATACAAAGGCAGAGTCTTTGCGCCAAACGTCGGGGCTCATAGATCACGTCATGAGCAACAACTTTTCTTACTGACAAAACTTTCACTGAACCTTTTCAGCGGCGCTAGGTGTCTTTTATAATTGACTAGCGTTCTACCTGCGGCTTCATCCATTTACCCGTGTGGCATATATAAAGCACACATCTCCTCCTCTCTCCTCTCTCTGTCCACCTCCCTCTGTCTTTCCGTCTCATTCGCCCCTAATTTCTCTGACCATCTCCTCCTCCATCCCTACATCTCCTCTTCCCTTCTCTCTGTCCCTTCCTTGCTTCCCCTCTTACCATATCTTCCTTCCCTCTCCCTCTGTTCATCTCCTCGTTCCCACTCACCCGACCATCTCATCCTCCCCCTCTCTGAGCATTTCCTCCCCCCTTCCTCTGTCCAACTCCTCTTCCCCAATCTGCCCCTCTCCTGCTCCTCACTTTCTCTACTCCTCTACTCCTCCCCCCTTTCTGTCTCTCCATCTCCTCCTCTCATCTCTCTCACTCTCCATCTCACCCTTCCCTTTCTATCTGCCCATTTGCTCCCTCTCCATTTCTCTCTGTCAATCTGCTACTCCCACATTTATCTGTCCATCTTCTCCTCCTCCCTTTCTCTGTCCATCTCTTCCTCTCTGTCTCCCAATCTGTCCCCTCCTTCTGCCATCTGTCACCCCTGCTGTGCCCTTCTGCAGATGTACTCCTTGAAACAGTTTCTGAGACTAGCTCCACAACATGCCAGTCGTGTGGGGCAGCCTAGATATCAGCCATTACCAACGCTTTTTCACCTCCACTCTCACCCCTATGGGAGCTAGGTGGTATTTACCCCACCAGACAGTAAGTATTTTGTGTACCAAATATCTCTGAAATTGATCCAGTGGCTTATGAGGATACACACATAAAACGATATTTTTATATATACACTGTGCAACAAAACTGAAGAATCACTTTTTCGAAACCGCATAATTATCTTCCATTGTGCTGCACAAGGTTGAAATTTGGCTCAAAATGTAATGGTAAAAATGCTTGGTGCCTGCAACGTCACCTTTAGGCTCTGTGACGCTCCAAACAGCTAGGTGTCGATACATGCAAAAAAAGGCCACAATTCGGAAGTTCACGTGAAGTTAACGGTGATTTACTGATGCCGCATTGGCACCATATTTCATCACAGTTATGCCCAACGCCAACGTGGATATCTCACACGATGGGAAGGTCGTTACAGCCCGTCTTACTAACATTTCACCCATTTGTTTTGGACGTCTCTTGACGGAGGTCAGAACAGCGATACCCAGCGTTGAAATCACGTGGTTATAGTATGGGTGGCTGCGGAAAATGTTTCAGACACACTGCCGCTCAAAATCGACACGAAAACGTCTCAGGCGGTGGCATAAGGGGCGTCAATGAAACCAGCCCTTTCCCTGGATTGTTGATTCCCAAACATTTTGCTTTCGAAAACGACAGTTCGTAGTGCTATGAGCAACAGGAACATGTTCTTTACAAACTTTGTCATTGCTGACACCCTCTGATGGTTCACCCTGTCTCTAAGGACATTACGGTGCTACATCCATATTGAACGTGATGGCACCCCTTTGGACTGCAGCATAACCGCAATTTTTGCTCTCGTGTACAGGCTGGTACAACTAGAGGCTGTTCAAAACCCTTCAAGGAAATTTGAGTGTGATCCGAAGAAGCAAAGGGTACTTATGATTTTTCATCCCTCTTTTTTCACGCCTTACTATGGCGTGATCATGGGGAGGAGGGTGTAACATAAACATGCATATGAATAAAACGGCAAAGGGTCCCTCTAAGACCCCCCAGTTCGGCAACATCTACGATGCCGCCCAAGAACCTTTGTTGAAAGTGTTACTTCCGATTGGTGTCGAAAGGGTTGCCTAATCATCAGGCGCTAGAGGAGCCGGACTGGTGTCAATGTTTCTGACAGGAAAGTTGTACGCGATTGATAGCAGCTCTTCAATTGCATTTGGGCTTGTGTCGTTAACAAGTGGACGATATAAAGGAGGGTGGTACCCACCGACGAAGGCCCTGGACAGGTCGGGCTTGGACTCGGCCTCGGCGCGGCCGTCGCCCTGCCCGCCGTTGGTGTGCAGGTACTGCGACTGGGTCTGGCCGCGGTGGCGGCGCGGCGGCTGCTGCGGCGCCTGCCTCCTGGCGCGGCCGTGTGGGGGCCGCAGGTCCAGCGCCAGCGCGGCGTCCAGGGACTGCTTGCCGGCCGCCGGCGGCAGCGAGTTGCCGCGCCGGGCCGCGCGCACTACGAACACGCGCAGCCCCGCGCAGAAGTCGTATAGCCGCGGCCCGGCGAACGACAGCGCCTGCGTATATATTAAAGTAATATTACATTTATATTTTTACTACGCGTAACAATATTATTTAGTTTAATTCTTTTGTTATTTCGCTGTCAGAGTGCAGCACAAGCCAGACACTGTCTCCCACATAGCGTTCTTTAATTTAGCTGCCACCAGGAGGAAGTGCTTCCGCTTTGCCTTCGATTCTGGCCCACAGATGGCATAAGCGTCCGCTTTCTCTACGGTTGCGCCTTGACTAAGCCTGGCATTCACTAGACGGCCCATTGTCACATTACACGGTCTTATGCCACCTTACTGGAAGGGCTTGTGTTCTGTCATTGTACCTCTCAACTGGCCGACGTTGGAACCAATGTTTGCTGTATCAATAACCTCCCCATCACCCACATACTCCGTCCCACGGAGTACAACCTCCGTTAGGCCAAAGAAATGGAAGTCTTCGGTTAGGCGGCGATGATCCCAGTGGGCACACAACTTTGAGTACCCCAACCCGTGCACGAGTGTTTCAGCACTACCAAAGGAGACGGCCAGCTGAGCAGCGTGATGTCTGATTGCAGTTTGTCGCTGACCTCGCATGAGAGTGTCCGCACATAGCAATACTGCAGAAATCACAGCTTGTGTGCTGCCAGCGGGCTCCAAGGGAGATCAAACAGGTTTGCGCGGCCTTGTTGCGATGATGACAGACGTCTCGCCCAACGACTCAACGTGCCTTTGTTCACAGCCAGATTTCCGTAGACGTTCTACGAGCGCCTATGAATATCTGCAGTGCTCTGGGTATCTGCTGAAAGAAACTCAATGACAGCTGTTCACGTGCTTCCAGCCAGTTGGTGGGTTGATTTGGGGTAGGGGACCAAACAGCAAGGTGATCGATCCATTAAGTAGGATGGCAGATATAAAGGGACAAACAGCATAAACATCAGGATAACGTAAGGGGAAGGGATAATGTTCAAACAGAGGGGGAAAAAAGATGCCAGGGCAGCAGGAAGAGTAAAGAACATAAGGGGGCTGAGCAGGGGTGTCCCAGAAGTGCTACGTCTGGTGAGGCACCAGCATTGCCGCTGAATGATCCCGACACACACCGTAACACGCCATTATCACGATATAGGGGAGACAACACCAGGGGAAGAAGACACAAGAAAAAGGGGAAATAAAACAGCACACAGAAAAGACGAAATGTAGAGAAAGGTGGGGAGAAGCTGGCGGGTAGGGACGCAAGGTTGAGGCCTCCATAACCAACGCCTACACTCACTCAAATTCTGGATGAAAATTCAAGAACTTATTTCTGAGGTACAAACAACTTTCGTGAAGAAAACTAAGTACAGATGTAACCATGCAAGGGTCGTTCGTTAAAACCTCAGACAAGGAAGGTGGGAGGACATATTTAGTGCAATGGTCCAAAAGGAGGGGACAGTACAGCAAAATATGGATTACTGTAAGTAGAGCCCCACAACTACAAAAGGAGGGGGAGGGGGCATGGGGAGGGTGCCCCCCATCCCCTAGCCAGATGATCAGTAAGTTCATTACCCAGGATACACAAACAGTCAGGAATTCAAAGGAAGTCGACCGAATAAGCAATATCACTAAGATCAGCGAGAAGATCGTGGATGGCAGAGAACAAGTACAAAGTGGTTCAAATGGCTCTGAGCACTATGGGACTTAACATCTGAGGTCATCAGTCCCCTAGAACTTAGAACTACTTAAACCTAACCAACCTAAGGACATCACACACATCCATGCCCGAGGCAGGATTCGAACCTGCGACCGTAGCAGTCGCGCGGTTCCAGACTGAGGTGCCTAGTACCGCTCGGCCACCATGGTCGGCAGAGAGCAAGTGATAGTGGAGAAAACAACAAGCGATAGCCTCAAGGAGACTCATTGAGTCCGTACATAACAAATTAGGGTGAGGGAGGATCATTTAATAAAACGAGGGGACCCGATAGGTGGCCATCAATTCCCCAGTAAAAAACTACACATGGCAGGCGAGAGATGGCGTTCTATGCCAACAAAAGATGTGAAGGCATATTCCACATGATCAGCGGATTTAGAGTCATCAGTGTAAAAACAATAGCATTTTGAGACTGCCATAAGAGCATTCGGATCAAACAATGGAACAGTGTTGGAACGACTGAGGCTTTCAAACCCTGGAAGAGATCCATCTGAATCCACGCCTGAGGAACTAATCAAGGGGGGGGGGGGGCTAGTCAGGAGGGAATATGAGGAAGAGGGCAAGGAGGGTAGATAGAAATCATGGGAGGGAAAAGCGAGGTGGAGCCAACAGGTGAACCCACCCAAGAGTGGGCAGCAGGCCAGCGACGGCCCAAAGCTATGAAAAGAGCAGAATAGGAGGAATGAGTAGGGGAAGAGCGGATAATTATGGCATAGAAAACCAGGTTCTGGGATCGCTGAATCGAAAGAGGAGGGATTCCAGCGTCAACCAGAAGACTATCAACAGAGATAGTGTGAAAGGCATCGATGGCTAAATGGATGCCATTATGGTGAACTGGGTCCAGGAAGAGGCGTGTAGAAGGGGCAGCTGATCCATAAACTTGACAACTACAGTCCAGACGAGACAGAACTAACGTCCATCAAAGGAGAGGAAGGGTCGAATGATCTGTGCCCCAAGAGGTGTAGGCAAGGAAGTGAAGAACATTGGGTTCCTGCAAACAGCCAACCATCAGGTGACAGATATGGGGCAAATAAGTAAACTTGTTGTCAAAGAGAAGACCCAATAAGCGCAACTGGGGGACCAGTCAGGCGTGGGGCATCGAAGTAGAGCTCTGGATCAGAATTGCCCATAGTACAGTGACAGAAATTCACTACCCTCAACTTAAGGGGAGAAAACTGTAAACTGTGCGAGAGTGTCCACATGGAAGCTCACCAGATGGCACCTTGGAGCTGTTGTTCCACAGTGGCCACTGAGTGGGAGCTAGCCCAAACACAGAAACTATCCACATGTGGAGCATGGGTGACCAATAGTCTGGAACAGGCCATAAGTCCATTAACAGAGATTAGGAAATGAAGAAAGGCACTTAATACACGAACCTATGGACTTCCATTCGCCTGGGTCGGCTGAGAGCTGAGAACAGTGCCGACCTGGACTCTGAAAGACCGGTGGGACAGGAACTGGCGAATAAAAACTGGAAGAGGGCCCCAAAGACCCTACTCATGGGGCGTAAGGAGGATACGATGGTGCCAGGCTGTTTTGTGGGCCTTACAAAATTCAAAGAAAACTGCAACAAAATGGCGATGCTGAGAAAAGGAATGCCGAACTGCGGTTTCCAGTCAAAGCAGATGATCGGTTGGGGACATCTGTCTCAAGAGCCACACTGGTAAGGAGATAAAAGGTCCTGAGATTCAAGGACCTAAATTATGCTGATGAGACACCATCCATTCTAGTACGTTTCAGGGGACACTGGTCAGGCTGATGGGCTAGTAACCAGCAAGGGACATGGATCCTTGCCACACTTAAGAATAGCACCCACAATACTGTCCATCCACTGAGAGGGGAAAATGCCTTGGAGCCAAATACTGTTAAATGACTGGAGGAGATACTGGAATTGTGGAGGACTGAAGTGTTGAAGCTATTGGCTATTGATGGAATCAGGGCCATGAGCTGAATTATGGGAAGAAAAGAGGGTCAGAAGAAGGTTCCACTCCATAAAAAGTTCATTGTAGGATTCTACCTGACAAGGGGTAAAACAGAAACAGAGCCCAGAATGGAAGATAGCTGCTAACAACCATGGAGGGTGCAGAGTGTAGTGCACACTCGTAATGGAGCAATAGCAGAACCTAGAGAGGAGACAAACTGTTCCCAACACACCTGTTTGTTCCATCTGATTAAGTAATGGGCCTTGGCGCGAAGATGTTTGAAGGTAATAAGACCAGTGAAGGATGAGTGCCACTTAAGATGTTGCAAGGCACAATGATGATCACAGATAGTGATAGCAGTGGTCATGCTCTATCATGGAACTGGCCAATGGAAAATAGGCCCTGTCAAGTGGGGAACCATAATGGCAGCAGAGTGGATGGTCTTATCAGACAGATCACGAACGACTTCATCAATACATCCTCACAAAGGGGGTGGAAACATGAACTGGAAGGTATATAGAGGTCAACATGATGGAAAGCCCAGTGGGGTAACCTGGTCAGTGGAAGGTGGGAAGTGCACAGCAGAGTCAACAGGAAGTGGCCAGTATCACAGAGTTCATTGTGTGGTGACCAGTGTATGGAAGAAAGAAGAGGAGGCAAAGGGAGTGAAAGATTAGTGGTAGAAAAAGTGCCATATGCAACACTAAAATGAATAGGGGAACCCTCATTAAGAAGGCACAGGAAATTGGTCAGTGAGGAGCCCCCGACTAGGTGAGGAAGCACTCCCCGCAACGACGATGGACATTAAAATCTCCAAGGAGGAGGACCCCACAACAGTGATGGACATTAAAATCTCCAAGGAGAAGGATGGGAGCGGGGTGGGTTGCTGAAGGAGGTCAGTTATGGTGGCAGATGTATGTGGCCTGCCAGGAGGGGTCAGAGACTGTGAACCATGACGGCAGAGTCTAAGTGCACCCGAGCAGCAACCGCTTCCAATGGGATACAAAGTGAGATCAATATACTAACAATATCAGTATGGACTTAAGTGCAGACGCCACCAGAAGCCTTCAAAGGGTTGACCCTGTTCCAATAGAAAGCACGTTATCCACAAAAAGATCCTTGAGAACAACACAAGCTGCCAAGTAAAAGGCAATAAGGGATTGCCACTCTGGGAAGCGATGGTACTATCCATTACAATTCTACTGAATAATCATGAAGCAGGTATCCAAATAGGAGGCGAATGGGCTGGAGCCAGTCATGCCACCTGGTCACCATCCATCACAAACGAGGACGGGGTAACATCCATAAATAAGAAAGTTGTCAGACTCAGATTTCGAGGGGGAGATGGCTCCTCTGGGGGCACTGGGGAGGCCTTGTCCTCAGACTTATTTTTCTTGTTCTTCTCTTTCGTAAGTTGAGAAAGACATGGCACAGAGGGAGAACAGGACCAAAAGAGAGCAGGCACACAGTGTGTCTCATGGCTGAGTTGAGGTAGCAGGCCTCTGGCTTGAGAGACACCGGGGGAAGGAGTCCCAGGGGAGAGCCTCATCACCGGAGGGTGCTGAAGAAGGAGGGAACTTCTTTGGTTGGTGAGGAGGAGCACCAAGCAGAGGAGAGAGTGTGGCAACCTCTGGGGAGAGGGAGAGGAGAGGGGGATGGGTCTGGGGTAAGGAAAAGGAAGGAGGGGAAAGGACAAAACAAAAATCATCGACACAGGATGAAGTCGGTCAAATTTCTGACAAGCCTCAGTGTAAGATAAACGATCTAGGGACTTACACTCTTGTATCTTCTTTTCTTTCTTATAAGCCAAGCAGTCTGGTGAACATGGAGAGTGATGGTCATGACAATTTACACACATGAGTTGTGGAACACAGGGGCTCCTCTCACGGAATGGGTGTCCACAGTCACCAGTAGAGGGTCGGCCATACAGTAGGAAGATATGTGCCTGGAAGGCAAGCTTCACGTCACACCGTTAACACATAACCTTGACCTTATCTGGGGGGCGGGGGGGGGGAATCTGCCTTGAAAGCCATAAAAAAGGCGTCAGTATCAAAGCGGTTGTCCTTACTATCTTTCTGCACACGACAAACAAAATGAACGCCCCTGTCATTACATAGTGGCCCAGAGTTCCTCATCAGTTTGAAGGATATGGTCTCTATGAAAATGACTCCCAGGACCATATTTAAAGGCGAGAAGGGTGCAATGGGCACCAGGATATCGCCAATATGATCACAAGCATGAAGAGCTACGAACTGGGTGTCAAAAGAAGTTTTGATCAACAGGGAAACCGACCGCATCTTACTGAGGGACTGCACTTTGCCAAACTTACCTTGGATATTTTCCTCAAAAAATAACGGCTTTGTGGCGGTGAAAGTGTCTCCATCCGTCCTAGTACAGACCAGGTAGTGGGGAAAGTGTTTCATCCAATGCCGGAGAGCCTGGCCCTCCTCCAGGATGCAGCCATGGAAGGAAAAGCCACAAGGTCATAAGAAGCAGTATTCAATGATCCGTTACAACTCAAACAGACGGCCATAGGATATCGGTCAGATTGTTTGGGCGCTTAGGCAGGAAAGCATGAGGGAAAAGAAGAGGAGGGGGGGGGGGGGGGGAAGGAATCCACGCAGTTGACACTAAGGAGGGAGTTCTCCAAATGGCTCACATTACAGACAGAAAATCTAGAAGTGGAAGTCAAATCCCAAGGCGACCAAAACCGCCAAAAAGGAAGGATGAAAGAGAAAAGGCAAGGTGAACAAAACCTCGAGGAAGACAGAAAACTAGGTGGAGAGCCAGGTGGACATAAGTAAGAACACCGAGAGAGAGGAAGGAGGGGGCAGAGGGAAAGGAGCGAGAATGGGAAGGGAAGGGCATGGGGAAGGAAACGCACCCCAGGATGGAAGAATGGGCTGCAACAGCTCGGGGTCCCGTGGGAACCATGCACAAACTCACGAAAGAACCGTGAGCCCCCTGGGGGCTCTCAGTAAGTTCACAGCGTTAGAAATCGTTTCAGTGCACGCAAGGTGACATGGCAGCGATAATCGTACAATAATACTAGATTCGAAGGGAATCAGTATTGACGTTGGCAGAAGAGAACAGGTGGTGATTGCACTGAACTAGCTGAAATAACAGAATGTACACTGACCAAAAAAAGTGAAATATCCAGAAAACATTGACCGACGTCTATGTGACTTCGTACATGTACACACCATTGATCATAGGATAGCAACAGCAGGACTAGGTCATTACCACTCCACGTGTAGGCTCGCAGTAATAGCAAAACACAAACGGCTGCGTTCGGAATGATGCTGTGACTGGGAAACATTGATGAACGGCGTCGCTTTGGTTTTCAGTGACGTATCGCGGATCTGCACTACCCTGAGTAACCACTGTTGGCGAGTATGACGGCGTCCTTGGGAGATGTCCCAATCTTCAAATCTTTTGGAGCTGCACGGTGCTATTACCGCTGGCGTCAAAGCGTGGGGAGATATAGGGTATGACTTCAGATCATGGCTATTAGTGACTGATGGGATACTCACAGTACAACGGTACGTCTCGAGCATCCTGCGTCCTCATTGTTACTTCTTATGCAATAGTATCGTGGTGGCATTTTTCAGCAGGACAATGCATGTCCACACACGGCATTGGTCCCCAAGAACTATCTTCCTAGTGTCGAGGTACTCCTAGGGCCAGTAAGATTCTCAGATTTGTCTCTTAGAGAATGTATGTCAGACTAACTCTGACGCCACTTTGTCCCAATGTCAGCATCCAGGATATCAAGGACCAGTTTCAACACCTGTGGCCCAGCTTGCCTCAGGAGAGAGTACAATGTCTCCATGACAATTTTTCCAACCGAATCAGTGCATGCATCCAGGCAAGAGGGGTGTTACGTCATGCTAATAGGTGGGCTCATACTTCCAAGCACTTAGTAAATTTGGCTCGATAGTGTAATCGCTGAAATAACTTCACATATCCTCTGAACCCATGAAGTTTCATTTCGTTTCCTCTACCCCTTCTGGGTGCTTCACTTTTTTCAGGCAGTGTATTTTAAATTATTATTGACTGAAGATTTGTATATTCAGATGAAAGGGCTCTAGCCAGGAAACAAAGCATTTGCTGGTTAGGGCTAAGTTTGAATGGCTACATTAGAGCAAAAACCGCACTACTACAACATAAACGCAAAATTGTTTAACAATGATACTTTTCTACATCATTCATCTCCTGATCCGGTTTGGCAGTAAAAACGTCACAAAACTTTTCACACATTTGAAACTTTGTGGCTCTATTTTTTGTTTTATCGTGGTAATTCTTGCGAGATGTCCCCCCCCCCCCCCATTTCATTTTACTTCTTCACCTCTTTAACAAACAATTTCACATCCAAATCGGCTACATCCAAGGAACATAATGGCAGTATTGTTAGAGCTAGGAATACATGTGCACTCACCAATTCTCCGACGACTGTTGCTTCGCTATGATCGGCTCGATTGCTGCCAAAAAGCAGTGGTTGGCGAACACAGTTCTATCGCTGCGTCCCGGCTGCGAGTTAGAAGCTTCACTGACATAGTGTATGCGGCTCCATTGTTTCACGTGTGCTGCTAAAATGCGTGTGAAAATGAAGCTGCGAACTCGCGGGAATAAATCGTTTGTATGCATCTAGCCTTAAAGCCAGTTAAAGAGGGGAGAAACGTTGTTAAGTTGGTACTCCATGTTATACATTCTTGGACGCAGCGTGATTCCCCCAAATCGCTTCACGCAAATGCCGTGATGGTTACTTTGAAAGAGCACGGCCGACTTCCTTCCCCATCCTTCCATAATCCGATGGGACAGATGATCTCGCTGTTTGGTCCTCTCCCCCGAAATCAACCAAACAACCACGGGCGCAGCACCGTTCAAACTGTATATCCCGACAGCGCTGCAGAGCGAGACAGTTGGGTGATGTGGAGGGTCTTGCTCTCGCCATGGACAAGGTGGGAGGGTACACACCGCCCTTAGACAGTATTCCGCTGGGGTTGGATTGTATAGCAAGCTGGCCGCGCGGGGTAGCCGTGCGGTCTATTGGCGCCTTGCCACGGTTCACGTAGATGCCCCCGTCGGAGGTTCCAGTTCTCTCTCGGGCATGGGTGTGTGTGTTTACCTTAGCGTAAGTTAGTTTAAGTTAAATTAAGTAGTGTGTAAGCTCAGGGACCGAAGACTTCAGCAGTTTGGTCCTATAGGAACTTACTACAAATTTACAACAAAATTTATAGCAAGCTGGAGGCCGGGGTTCCCAACCAGTTGTGACTGAGATAGCGCGAGATGCGTTCACAGACTAGACGTTGCAGACTTACAGGTGCCTACGATGCAGCCACAGAATGCTGTTGGCGTTCACCCGTGACATTTACTCGTATTACGGGTCGTTTGTTGGGAGTAAGACTATTGGTTAACTCATTTCCGTTGTGGCATCAAGTCACCAGTTACAGTGCAGACACAAGCAGCAGTTCCTTGCGTTAATACAGTATTGGTAAAATTCTGTTTATGTCTTTGTTGAAATTATTTTATAACGACTGTAATTAGGCTGTTTCCCGAGCTAATCTTGTACATTAGGTATTTGTTGCTGTTACAAGAGGCTGCTAATTCGTCGCTAGTTAATGAGACGAGTCGTCATCATTAAGGCAGTGGTTTCATTCTGCGTGTTAATCCTTTTAAAATTAAATTTTGGTCTTCAAATATTTTTATTATCATAGAACCCATTACTCTTGAATGGAAATTGTCATTCTAGCAGGGATGAATAAGAGGGCGTGCTGAAAAATAATGCCGCAGAATTTTTTTATTCTGTTCTCAGTATCGACTGAGATATTACACGCCATCCATATTACCCGGTCGATTTGCTGAATTCAATGGAGCCAGTTGCAACCTTTGCCGCTAGAGGACTTCGAATTGTAGAGTGTAACACTGCTGCGGGTAACGCAACTATATTGGTGTTTCAGAAACAGCTCAGAAAACTGAAAGCACGGGTTCGAAGAGTTCGTCCACACATGAAGCACCCCATCCTTCAACATGACAATACCGGAGCACACACGAGCATTGTGACATCTGCAACAGTTCGACGCCTTGGGTCTGTCATCGATCATCCTCCATACACTCACGACCTGGGCCCATCCGATTTTCACCTGTTTCCAAAGCTTAAAGAACACCTTAGTGTACTTTGCTTTGGCAGTGATGAAGGCTTGCAAGCAGAAGTGAGGTCGTGGCTTCCTCAACAAAGTCAAACCCTCTACAGTGATGTAATCAACAAACTGGTCTCTCGGTGGGAGAAGGTGTTCGTCGCCAGAGTGACAATGTTGAGAAATAAATATGTAGGCGTTACGAATAAGGATGTAGAATGTTAATAAAGTTTTTTTATTTAAAAAATTTCAAGAGTTTTCACATAAAAATTCAGAGGCATTAGTTTTCAGTACGCTCTCGCATGTTAATTTGTTTGAAGGTTACGATTTTGAGCAAAGAATGCCATCCAGCATAAAAATATTATTAACCATTTGTATTGTTTAGTGCTTAATGAATCAGTTATTGTACAATATACTGCTTGCAATCACCCCCCTTTCACCCTGTGTCGATATAAACATCCTTTTAATTGATATACACTCCTGGAAATGGAAAAAAGAACACATTGACACCGGTGTGTCAGACCCACCATACTTGCTCCGGACACTGCGAGAGGGCTGTACAAGCAATGATCACACGCACGGCATAGCGGACACACCAGGAACCGCGGTGTTGGCCGTCGAATGGCGCTAGCTGCGCAGCATTTGTGCACCGCCGCCGTCAGTGTCAGCCAGTTTGCCGTGGCATACGGAGCTCCATCGCAGTCTTTAACACTGGTAGCATGCCGCGACAGCGTGGACGTGAACCGTATGTGCAGTTGACGGACTTTGAGCGAGGGCGTATAGTGGGCATGCGGGAGGCCGGGTGGACGTACCGCCGAATTGCTCAACACGTGGGGCGTGAGGTCTCCACAGTACATCGATGTTGTCGCCAGTGGTCGGCGGAAGGTGCACGTGCCCGTCGACCTGGGACCGGACCGCAGCGACGCACGGATGCACGCCAAGACCGTAGGATCCTACGCAGTGCCGTAGGGGACCGCACCGCCACTTCCCAGCAAATTAGGGACACTGTTGCTCCTGGGGTATCGGCGAGGACCATTCGCAACCGTCTCCATGAAGCTGGGCTACGGTCCCGCACACCGTTAGGCCGTCTTCCGCTCACGCCCCAACATCGTGCAGCCCGCCTCCAGTGGTGTCGCGACAGGCGTGAATGGAGGGACGAATGGAGACGTGTCGTCTTCAGCGATGAGAGTCGCTTCTGCCTTGGTGCCAATGATGGTCGTATGCGTGTTTGGCGCCGTGCAGGTGAGCGCCACAATCAGGACTGCATACGACCGAGGCACACAGGGCCAACACCCGGCATCATGGTGTGGGGAGCGATCTCCTACACTGGCCGTACACCACTGGTGATCGTCGAGGGGACACTGAATAGTGCACGGTACATCCAAACCGTCATCGAACCCATCGTTCTACCATTCCTAGACCGGCAGCGGAACTTGCTGTTCCAACAGGACAATGCACGTCCGCATGTATCCCGTGCCACCCAACGTGCTCTAGAAGGTGTAAGTCAACTACCCTGGCCAGCAAGATCTCCGGATCTGTCCCCCATTGAGCATGTTTGGGACTGGATGAAGCGTCGTCTCACGCGGTCTGCACGTCCAGCACGAACGCTGGTCCAACTGAGGCGCCAGGTGGAAATGGCATGGCAAGCCGTTCCACAGGACTACATCCAGCATCTCTACGATCGTCTCCATGGGAGAATAGCAGCCTGCATTGCTGCGAAAGGTGGATATACACTGTACTAGTGCCGACATTGTGCATGCTCTGTTGCCTGTGTCTATGTGCCTGTGGTTCTGTCAGTGTGATCATGTGATGTATCTGACCCGAGGAATGTGTCAATAAAGTTTCCCCTTCCTGGGACAATGAATTCACGGTGTTCTTATTTCAATTTCCAGGAGTGTAGATTCCTCGTAACCGGAAAACTACTACAAACTCGTTTGGTCTTGTGAATGTCAAATCATAACAGATACTATTACAGTGTGCTTGAATTCATTACTGCTCGGTCCTGTCTCAGGTTTGCTTGTCAAGAAATGTTATCGTACGTTGACATTGGAAACCAGCAGTTTTGGTGAGGGCGTATTACAAGATTTCCCACTGTTGTGAAGATATTTCCACAAAAAGAAGAGTAATTGAAGTAACAAACAAAATAACTGTAATTACATTATTATTCTCTGGGCCGTCGGTGACCACGAATCAAGATGTTGCTTAAAACTCAGAACTAATAGCCGTGAAGTTTTTGGGGACATTTTGAGTGCATGTGGAAATGATAGGCTAATAGGAAATGGAGATGGCATATTTGTTGCCGTAGATAAGAAACTCAAATATACACAGAAAGAAATTCGAACTGCATGCGAGACTGCTCGCGCAATACTCAGCATCAACGATGGGCACAAACTTATAATGGGGATCTTCTATCGTCCACCATTCTTACCTTGTGGTGTAACAAAACATTTCAGAGCAACTTTCAGTTTGCGAGTACTTAAGTTCCCCAATCATACTGTCATCATCGGAGTACATCAAATCAAATGGGCGTGACAAGACGTCCTGCACCCTGCGTCAAAAAACTGCCTACAACAGGTAGCTTGCAAAGCCCACTCAAGACGAAAATATGTTGGATCTAATGGCAACAAATAGACGTGACTTCTTTGAATATGCCTACGTTGAAACAGGTATCAGTGACCAAGATGCAGATTTTATAACAACGACTACCAAAGTGAAAAAAAGCAACGAAAACAAGTAGAAGGATTTATATGTTCAGCAAACTAGATGAAGAGGCAAGTGTGGGGTACCTCAGTAAACAATTTGAAACACTTAGCTCTGGAGCGGAGTGTTATAGAACTGTGGCTCACGTTTAAAAGAATAGTTGACTCGTGGAAGAGGGTCACATAGGTGCTGAAAGAACTAAGCTGACAGATGCTCAAAGATAGACGCAAACTATCCCGCGTAGCCCCACTTACAAAGTTTCAAGAAGTAGCTTGAAGTGATATATCTAGGGATAAAATGCAACCTCTTACGTATCACTCCCTTGGGATCGTAGGACAAGATCAGGCTAATTACAGCTCACACAGAGACGTAATCGTTATTGCTGTGCTTCAGACATGAGTGGAACGAGAAGAAGGTCTAATAACTGGTTCAATAGGAAGTTCTGTCGTTCATGTAAAATGAAGTTTTAGACAGAACTGTTCCCTATACGTCACGAGAAGTTTCGCATATCAAAAACGTCACACTAGAGCTATTTCGCTACACCAGTGTAATGTGATTTGAAAGGAAGGTGACGTGTCCGACTCATGTTGGACGTCTGTCGGGCCACTGTTCTGACTCATACGGCAGCCTATAGGCGGAGCCCGACACGGGCGGCTGAACACAACACTCGCTGATGGAACGCGGGCCGCTGGCCTCATTCTTTGGCCCGTCTGAATACCTTCGGGCGTCCTCTCGCGCCTCCATATCGGTCACAGTGTCTGTGCTGCGTCGTTTAAAGGCTAGTTCACGTGACAACATTAGGTTTCACGAAACTGATTTCGTATATGACGGAATGACACAACGACACCAGACTGCACTTCAGTATCATCGTATGTGAGTGCCAGAGTCGTCTCCGAAATGAAAGTTTTGGCAGCTGCACGAACAGTAGCGTAATTAAGTCGTGTCTGTATGAAACCGATACATAAGTATAAGAGTCGTGTTGGGATACATGATTGTATAAAAAGACAGGTCAGCTGGGTTTCTCAGCGACCTTGCTGCGAGAAGTTGTGGTGGAAGACTAGAGAAATCATTTCAGCCACCTGAGACCAGGTCAGACTTAATACTGTTAATGATGAAACAAGGAAGGAAGATACTATAGTGCCTGATGTATTGTCTTCAGAACTGAAATTATAGATTACATAGCGTTGGAGCGTGGAGATTCATAGTCGGATTTACAGTCAGATGTTTTATTTGTATATATATTTCGCAGCTCAAATATCGTAAATCGTTCCACGTTCAGATCGTGTATGACTGCCCTCAAGTTCAGCAACACATCGCTACTTTTTCTGCTGTCAGTATCACAAAAAATCCCCTATACTACTATGCATAGCATTGATGTCCTGGAAATGAACGATTTGCTCCGTTCCTCAAAAAAATGGTTCAAATGGCTCTGAGCACTATGGGACTTAACATCTATGGTCATCAGTCCCCTAGAACTTAGAACTACTTAAACCTAACTAACCTAAGGACAGCACACAACACCCAGCCATCACGAGGCAGAGAAAATCCCTGACCCCGCCGGGAATCGAACCCGGGAACCCGGGCGTGGGAAGCGAGAACGCTACCGCACGACCACGAGATGCGGGCTCCGTTCCTCACTCCACATTTAAACTTCGTTGGCGCGCTATAGACGCAACACATAACCTCATGCCCCATGCAACTACTAGTTTCGTGTTGCCAAAGTTGTAACAAGCCGAAACTGTTTAACTCCGCCAGCGACTTGTGCAAGCATGCTCCACACAGGCGCTTTGGTCTGTAACGCTGTTTCGAAACTCAGATTCGTAACGTAGTGTCGTCATGTCCACTAGCCGTAATATAACCTCAGAGGCTTCATCGAGAAGTTTTTGCATATTATGCCGTATTGATACATGGAAAAGGAAGCAAAGCACGGCTGTTCTGGCTACAAACGGACCAGTCGGGCCCGAATGAAAGCCGTGCCATTCTCTGCCAATGGCGTCATTGGGTGCGGTATGGCGGGACATGTAGTCACCACCGCCGCTCTCACGGTCGTTGTCGGGTTGCTTTACCTTGGAACCGCTGCTCAATTACTGAGCGCCGAATTGCACACTCCTGTCAAAATTTACGAGATGATTCAGGATGTGTTTAACCCAATTTCTAATTCAATATATAGACGAGCGCAATATTACATCAAATATTTAGGTTAGAGCGACATCCTCTTGCAATCAGTTATGAACAGCTTGCTGAAATCGCTGATAAACCACCGATAGTATTCTCAGACTACGTTCATCGTCGCAAATCATAAATAGAAAGTAACAATGTGACATTACTAAACTTCAGGAGTATCAACGGTAAAGTGCCAGAATTAGTATGGCTTATTAAACCTAATAATGCCCAGATAGTATTAGGAACAGGATGTCTGCTGAAACCTTTAATGAGCAGCAAAGAAATCCTGAATATAGACTGGAAAATATATGGCAAGGATAAGTTAGACGTCTTTGGTGGCGACGCCTTTATTGCCATAAAGAATTGTATAATATCTGATGAGGTTATTACGGATTCCGTATGTGAAGTAACGCAATCTGGGTCAAACATGATAGTCGGATATCAGAATGCAGTGTTTCGCGGTGGTAACATTGAATAAAATGTTCACGAGCTTCCAGCCGCGTCAAGTACTTCAAAAGCCGATAGCTTTCGATCGAACACATCTTTGCCGTTGCAAAGTGGAATGACTGATGACAGCCTGCCGATACGACCTTATATACCCTAGCTGCTGAGTGTGACGTCACTGCTGTTCACGGTATCGCCATATATGGGCAGACGTTGACTTCGCCTTCGAAGCGCTGCTTCAACTTCGCGATCGCTTGATCCCACGCCGCGCAGAACTGCAGGTTACATCAGTACCTACTGTAGTGATTTTTATTTCGATAGCTTCTTTAATTACACAGTCCCAGAAGCCGTTAGTTCCAGTCACGACAAAGGTTTCGCCAGACTTGATCCGGTAACAGTTTCCTAGTGCATGCTCAGCTGAAACGGCTTTTTCAGGGTAGCGTAGACAATAAAACTTCTCATGGTCCTGCCTGAGTTGTTCTGCAATGCGTATTGTTTGTCCGATGTAAGAATGGCTACACTTGAAAGGTATCTTACGCACTCCAGGTGTTCTGAGATCTACTACTTCTTTATCTAGTCCCAGCAATTGCCGGACTTTTGACGATCGATTTGATTTTGTGTCTTTCAAGCAGGAGAGTTGCCTTCTTTAACGCAACAAAAAAGAAAGTTTCTTTTCCTGAGTGTCGTCGATGGTCTTGCTTGAGTTCCCTATATTTAATTGTTGATCGTTGCGCTCGTTGTTGCTGAAGACCTGGCGTTGTTGGCTCAACTCTTGGGGTGTGTTGCTGGATTTTGATACAGCTCTGCACGATGTAACAATATTCATAACACAGCACGCCTCTGTGCCGGGAGTTGATGGCTGACGGCGTGCAAGTACAGATCCCTGTGCGTAGGTTTTCTTTACACGCTGTGGCCAAGGCAACATTTTCGTTTGCGGCGGACGAAGACTTCGAGAAAGACCAATGTATCTTCTTCTTCTATTTCCATAATTAATGGGATGTTACTTTTAATACTGTTGAGATGTTCCAACAACTCTTCAGGTATTTCAAATCCACGGGGTCAAATGACGAGTGTGTCGTCAAAGTATCTAAATAAACTAGGCTTTAACGCGTCCTTATCCAAATTCCTTGAAATTCTCCATAAAGATACGAGGGCTGGAACTTAAATAGTGCAACTTTTTATTCACAACCGATACAAAAGAGTTACATGTTTTCACCCGTTACTGTCCTTCAAAGTAGTCACCAGCGTTGTGTAGAACCCGTTGCCAGCGATGTGGAAGGCGTAGTATACCGTTAGTAGAGCCTGCTCTATTGATGGTGCAATAATTCTTGATGGTGGGCCACTTGGTAGCTTCCGGTAAGTACTTTCATCTAGTTGCGAGTACATCTTCAGACCGTTGTCCACGTATGTCATAATTAAGGCTGCTGTCAACAGGAAGAATCTCAGCGCTTTGACCAATGCGTTCAGCCCTGCCATGTTGGGTGCTGGTAGCATTACTTTCTCGAGAATACGGTTCGTTTGACGCCGTATTTCGTCCGCCGTTTCACCGTGGAACTTCCGGACTGCCTGTTGGAAGTCGCTTATTATTGCACTGACGGGAATGTCCTGCGATGAAGGTGCGACGTTAAAGTCCTTTCTTAAGTACCGACATGGCACTTGAGCCTATGACTCTCGCCGTCATGTTGATGACGGTGACTTCGGAGGATCTGTGGTCCGCACCATGTTGCTACGAGATCCGGCTGTACTTCCGTTTCCGCTTTTCCGTAGATCTGTGATAACCTTACTTGGGAATACAAGAATATGTTCGTGACCCGGGGGAAGGGGGGGTGTCCCACCTCATACAGCTGTTATTGACGGGCAACAGCTTCGAATGTAAAGGAGTTTAATCATTTAATACACGTAGAGTAACGAACATCTCCATGAAGTACGATAACTATCGGACTACTGCTGTAACACCTATCGCTTCCGTTAGTATATCCATGTGATACTGAAAAAGAAATTTATTTTAGTTGAAGGACACCTGAGAATGTGAGTAACTGTTCGTGTTTCACCTGAGGCTCTTCCTTTCTCAGAACCTATATAACATTGAGGAAGGGAACTATAACTTCCCACTAAACGTTCCAGCTTATTTCGATGATGTTTTCGCAGATCTTGCCTTGTAAATATCGACATTTAAATGTTTCTGTACTTTATGCCTTGGTTCGATACGCAAGACATATTCTTATATCGCGTATATTTGGTTCCAGCAGACATCGTTTACTACAGTAAGTACCGTAGCTCAGTCAGTCCTTTGTATGGAACAAGTCACATTTTAGAAAAATATTACCTGGTCCAGGTATCAAACACACACACACACACACACACACACACACACACACACACACACACAGAGCCACACACACACACCTTCTTTTTTGACACTTAATCCTCATATGGACTGAAGAGAACGGTGAGGATATAACTCTTTGTTGCAGGTAGTTCGTGTTGCCTGGGATTGTCACACTGTTCCTTGATAGCTGCCTCACATTCGTTCCATCAAACTGATGAACTGTCGTAAGGGGTGAATGAAAAGACCTAACTTAGCTTATGTTCAGCTCTGCTACCATTTTGAAAAAAATCAAGAAAACTGAAATTGTCCTTGTAATCTTTTTCTTTTCGACTGTAATGTCTTTCTTTTCGAATAATCTGACCAGTTGCCTTGTTTAAAATTCCATTTATACGAGGCGAAAGCTATACCTCTGACTTAAAAAACTATGCATATTACAACATGTAGTGGAACTGATGTATGGTACCATGTATATTAAGATATATAGTTGAACAAAGCTCTGCATCAACCTCCACATGATGACTGTAATTCACAGTCAAGTGCCTGGCAGAGGGAATAACCTTCAAGCTGTTTCTCTACCGTTCCACTTTCGAACAGCGTGCGAGAAAGACTAACACTTAAATCATTCCGTGCGAGTGCTGATTTCTCTTATTTTATTACAGTGGTCATTTCTCCTTATGTAGGTGGGCGCCAAAAAAATATTTTCGCATTCGGAACAGAAAGTTGGTGATTGAAATTTGATGGAAACTTTGTACGGCAACGAAAATTAGCTTTGTTTTAATGTCTGCCATCCTAACACGCATATCATATCCGTGACACTGTCTCCTCTACTTTGCGACAGTACAAAACGAACTGCCTTCTTTGTACTTTTTGGATGTCCTCCGTTAAACCTGTCTCATGCGAATACCACACCGTGCAGCAGTATTTAAGAAGACGGAACACCGTAGCGTAGGCAGTCCCTTTTAATAGGCACGTTCTGTCAGTAAATCGCAGTCTTTGGTTCACTTTCCACACAACATCATCTATGTGGTCGTTCCAATTTAAGTTATTACTAATTGTAATCCCTAAGTATTTAGTTGACCCATCTACCTTTAGATTTTTAAGATTTATCGTGCAACTGAAATTTAGTGGATTCCTCTCATGAGAATAACTTCATGCTTTTCATTATTTCGCGTCAACTGTCACTATTCGCACCATAGAGATATCTTTTGCATTTGGTTTTGACCATCTGATGACTTGACCAGATGTTAAATACTAGCATCATCTCGCGAATAATCTCGCCATGGATGGGGACTCAGTTAAGAGGTAAATCTACGTCCACTGACTCTGCCGGACCACCCAGCATCGACGAGCCGCTGTATCATCCTCTGCCACTGGCGTTCTCCTGGTGTGGCAGACATACTGGTTAATGAGAAAACTGGATGCTTTATTGAAACTGAATACAGAATGGAGATTACCAGTGTTCACGTCAACCGCGGCGACCGTTATTGGAGTGCAGGGTATTATGGATTACAGGGTTGCCGTTTGTGTGTATCATCAGAACAGCGTGTGTTGACATTTATCAGTTTACTTGGCCTGTGTTGAGAGCAACCATGGATAATCTGCAAGACGGAGGAGTGATTCTTTCCCATTGTGTCTGAAAGGATACGTTGCCCTACGTGCGTGAACATAACACTGACTTTGATTACCATAAATCTTACAGTTTTAATCCAGTTTTATTACGCAGCCAAAGTTTCGTTGTAAGATCTCCCTTTTCAAAACCGATTATTCTTCCCCATTATTAATTGGGAATGGTACATCTTGCAAACGATGACTGAACAGAAGAATTTTTCTATTCACTCCCGTGAGACATCAAAGCAACCTTTTCAGTCTTCTGTGGAACGATAATTGGATGTACGGTGTTTCAGTCGTAATAACATTCGTGTAGAGAGAGGCATGATGTGAATAAGTAGCCTCCTGTAGTTCCTATTCAAAATTACCCTTCCACACGCCCTTAACGACGTTATAAATTGTAAATTATCCTGACTAACACTTTAATGCAGCTGTTCTCCATTGCAGTGCCATCATTGTCAAGTGATTAATTTAATCAAGATTTATAACTATACAGTACATCACTATAATCAGATTCGACATTTTAAAGCACAGTACAACCTACGATATTTTGCTGGATATAGTATAACGAATTTTCGATGTGCAAAATATGCTCCTTCTTAAAGTCGTTAGGTTCCTGTAAGATCACAGAACGATTTATGTTTTCCCGCTAACTAGCCTTCTCGGCATCTTTAACAAACAGGCTCTACTGGAAGTGCGTACCAAGGACGGAGGACGATACATGAAAGTAACAACGGCTGTTGAATCGCAAGGCCGAACTGTTCAAAACACGATATGTCATTTTATCAATGAAAAGCTATGGCAAATAAACAGGAGAAGAACAACAAACAGGGACCACTTCGTCCGATGTCATTAATCACACTTGCCACAACACATGAGGCCCTACTTCTGAGGCGACCAATTTAAAGCACTCCTAGAAACTTAAGACACACTGTTACAAGAAAAAATACCATTTCGGTAGACAATCAGCAGCAACAGGAATTCGAAAACAAATAACGTGATTCGTTTCATACACATGTATGCACAACTTAAAGAGCTGAAATAAATTATATACCTATGCTGGAAATTAATATGACTCTTGATGAATGAAAGAATAAATAAAGGCTACCCTCATCTGAAAGTATTTAATAACAGATATGTGAAACATGTTGGCTCTCTCTCCTTTCTTCAAGTATTTTTATACACCAACAGGAAGAGGTCTTGTTTACCTTGCTTTCAATTGCCAAACTTTATTATCACCAAGAAATTTCTTTATACACTAAATGAGGGGCGCGTGTTATAGGAAAATTACCGAATATTGACATGTTCAACATTCCAGCTGCCACTGTCCAAATAGTGCAAATTTTAAGACTATTAAAACAAACACAGAATTCATTTTTGTGTGTACCCTAAACTCACATGAGATGGCCTGTTAACCCCTTGTGCTGGACAGGTAGCTGGGTGGCATTCGCAATCTTTCTATGGTGCTGCGTTGGTGGCACTACTTGGAATACGTAATTAATTCGGTACAATTTTGGTATCATACATATACGAAATAGCAGCGCCTGTGTTCGTACTGCTTAATAGCAAAGGCACTGTTATACGTCAATACCAGGGCCTCGACTCTCAATAAATATGTCCTTCCTGGACTCATAACATACGAGTACAGGTTGTGACACATGAGCGACGACAAACGGAAGTTTGTCTCTGTTAGTGATTCGTTCACAGATAGCCAAAGCTGTTACGGCGACCACCCGCACAAAGCAGAAATTCCGGATTCGAGCCCCGGACCAGCGAAAATTTTTACTATCGTCATTCCAGTATACACTAGTGGTGTTCATATTCGCAATTGCGAATACATTTCTAATATTTCTGCGTCATTTCTATTGGGATGCAATGTCTACTGCTTCGGAAATTTTGGCACAGCTACCAAACTGAATGTGGTAACAGTTTATCACCATCCTTGACAGTAACTGCTGGTCTGAGTCTCTCATCTGCCAGAGACACAGAATTTGCAATCAAGGAAATAAAAAGCAATGTGCAAAATACAAATTGTATGTATAAGCACTACCACTAACATCTACTCTTGTTTTCAGCAATAATCTGTTCTGGCAGATCACTGGTAGCTCCTTGTTCAACGTGGGCATTGATAAGAATGAAGCCACTAACCAAGAATACGTGGAAAGAAGTTTACAAGCAACATTGAATGATGTACGAGCG
Source organism: Schistocerca americana (assembly GCF_021461395.2). Taxonomy (NCBI): domain Eukaryota; kingdom Metazoa; phylum Arthropoda; class Insecta; order Orthoptera; family Acrididae; genus Schistocerca; species Schistocerca americana. The sequence goes on from NC_060122.1 coordinate 537,549,504, forward strand.
ATGCGCTGGTTATATCCATATCTATATCAAATTAGTTCAGTCAGTTTAAAGTCGGTTGTTGCATAACGTACAGCAGCCTCAGAGGTCGTTTAAATAAAGAAAAGGAATGAATTTTGTCCCTGCAGCGGAGTGTACGCTGATTTGAAACTTCTTGGCAGATTAAAACTGTGTGCTGGGCCGGAACTCGAACCCATAACCTTTGACTCCCGCGAACAAGTGCTCTACCGACTGAGCTATCCAAGTACTACGCAGGACTCACCTCTCAGCATTACTTTCACCAGGACCTCACTCGGATCTTCCAAATTTCAGAGACGCTCTCCTCCATATTCTGCGGAACTAGCAATCTTGAAAGCAGAAAACTGCGCAGATACGACTCATCCAAATCCTAGAGCACTTGCCCGCGGAAGACAAATGTTCCAAGTTCGAGTTCCGGCCAGGCACACAGTTTTAATTTGCCAGAGAGTTTCAAATCAATGCATACTCTGTTGCAGGGTGAAAACCATTCTGAAAACAATCCCCTTGGCTGCGACTAAGTCATTTCTCCGCAATATCGTTTCTTCCACGAGAGCTAGTGTCTCAAGGTATGCAAGAGAACTTCTGTGAAGTTTAGAAGGTAGAAGACGTAGTGCTGGTCGAAGCGAATCTTTGAGGAAAGGTTGTGATTCGTGCTTGGAAAGCACGGTCAGGGGAGCACTTTGTCGCCAGAAGCAAGTGTCCCAGGTTCGAATCCCGACGCAACACACAGCTTTAACCTACCAACAACGAAAAAATTAGAAGTTTTTCAGTGTATTGCTAAAGAAGCATAGTCACCAAACCATAATGAACCGATATTCGTCGATGTCGGTATGCAGTTTCCACAGTAGCAGTTACATTGAAGTGAGGCTTATTCTATTAAGATGTCAAATGCAATGAAATAATTCTCTTTGTTAAGTATTTTGGTGGAAAAGACTATAAATTAACTGTCAGATCTGCAAAACGTTCATTTCGCGTATTCACATACAGTTTTAGTTTCTAGTTGCAGCCATTTTCTGTGCTTATTACTACGTGTGCTTTATTAGCTTTGAAAAGCTTTAATAACGTCGATGTTACAGTGTTACCTCAAATCACTTTTCAAGTATGGAGGACAATTTTCGAAATTAAAATCGATATGCTATAATTTTTATGTTATAAATGAGCTTCCCTACACCTCTGAAATGATGTGATACATAGCGAAGGTCAATTAACGTTATCTACTGAGCCTTAAACTCAGTTGCTGAACAGGGGATGCGTCCTACAACATTTATCTAAGACTCGTCCGACATTGATTGTGTCTATGAAACATTCTCCGTCTAAGCTAATCTGTTGCATTCAGCATTTCGAGTTCGACAAGTCATCGATGTACCTCGATATCCAATATAAACGTACTTTCACTCACTGACGACGTGGCGATTTTTTTTATAACACTTCGAGAAGACGTGTCTGTGGTTTCTAAATCTACATCCATACTCCACAAACCACCGAACGGTGCGTGGCAGAGAAGACCTTGTACCACGGCTAGTCATTTCGTTTCCTGTTCCACTCGCAACGACTGCCTATATGCCTCAGCAAGAGCCACAATTTCTCGTATCTTATCTTCGTGGTCCCTATGCGAAATATATTTTCGCATTAGTAGAATCAGCCTGCAATCACTTTCAACTTTCGGTTCTGTAAATTTGCTCAACACCGGTTTTTGAAAAAATGTCGCATTGAATCCAAAGATTTCTACTTGAGTTTCCGAAGCACGTCCGCGATAATTACGTTTGTTCAAACACCTTTTTTTTCTTTGGGTGATCAGTCTTCAGACTGGTTTGGTGCGGCCCCCACGAATTCCCCTCCTGTGCCAACCTCGCCATCTCAGAGTAACTCTTGTAACCTGCGTCCTCAATTATTTGCTGGATGTATTCCAATATCTGTCTTCCTCTACTGCTTTTGCTCTCTGCAGCTCCCACTAGTACCATGGAACTCACTTCCTGATGTCTTAACAGATCTCCTATCATCCTCCTTGTCAATGTTTTCCACATATACCTTTCCTCTCCGATTCTGCACAGAATTTCCTCATTTCCTATCATAACAGTCCACCTAATTTTTAACACTCATCTTTAGCACCACATCTCAAATGCTACGATTTTCTTCTGTTCCCATTTTTCCACAGTCCATGTTTCATTACCATACAATGTTGTGCTCCAGTTGTATATTCTCATAAATTTCTTCCTCAAATTAAGGCCTGTGTTTGATACTAGTAGATATCTCTTAGCTAGGAATGCCCATTTTTCCAGTGCTAGTCTGCTTTTGATGTCCTTCTTGCTCTATTCGTAATGGGTTGTTTTTCTGCGTAGGCATCAGAATTCCTGAACTTCATCTACTTCGTGACCATCAATCCTGAAGTTAAGTTTCTCCCTGTTCTCATTTCTGCTACTTGTCATTACTTTCATCTTTCCTCGCTTTACTCTCAGTCCATATTCTGTACTCATTAGATTGTCAATTCCATTCAGCATGTCTTGTAATTCTTCTTCACTTTCACTCAGGATAGCAATGTCATCAGGAATCGTGTCATTAATATCCTTTCATCTTGAACTTTAATCCCACTCATGAACCTTTCGTTTATTTCCATCATTGCTTCTTCGATCTACAGACTGATCAGTAGGGGGGAAAGACTACATCCCCGTCTTACACCCTTCTTAACCTGAGCGCTTCGTTCTTGGTTTCTACTCTTATTACTCCCTCTTGGCTCTTGTACATATTGTATATTACCCGTCTCTCCCTATAGCTTACCCGTATTTTTCTCAGAATTTCAAACACCTTTCACCATTTTACATTGTCGAACACTTTTGCCAGGTGGACAAATCCTGTGAACGTGTCTTGATTTTTCTTTATTCTTGCTTCCATTATCAACCGCAACGTCAGATTTGCCTCTATGGAGCCTTTACCTTTTCTAGAGCTAAACTGATCGACATCTAGCACATCCTCAATTTTCTTTTCCATTCTTCTGTATTTTATTCTTGTCAGCAACTTGGCTGCATGAGCTGTTAAGCTGATTGTGTGATAATTCTCGCACTTGTGAGCTCTTGCAGTCTTAAAAATTGTACGGATGATATTTTTCCGAAAGTCGTTTGGTATATCGCCATATCAATACATTCTAGACACCAACGTGCATAGACGTTTTGTTGCCACTTCCGCCAATGATTTTAGAAATTCTGATGGAATGTTATCTATCCCTTCTGCCTTATTTGATCTTAAGTCCTCCAAAGCTCTCTTAAATTCTGATTCTAATACTGGATCCACTACCTCTTCTAAATCGACTCCTGCTTCTTCTTCTATCACATCGCCGGCCGGAGTAGCCGTGCGGTTCTAGGCGCTACAGTCTGGAACCGCCAGACCGCTACGGCTGCAGGTTCGAATCCTGCCTCGGGCATGGATGTGTGTGTTGTCCTTAGGTTAGTTAGGTTTAAGTAGTTCTAAGTTCTAGGGTACTGATGACCTCAGAAGTTGAGTCCCATAGTTCTCAGAGCCATTTGAACCATTTTTTTTCTATCACATAAAACAAATCTTCCCCCTCATAGAGGCTTTCAATGTATTCTTTCCACCTATCCACTCTCCCCTCTGCATTTATCAGTGGAATTCTCTTAATGTTACCACCCTTGTCCTTAATGTCACAGAAGGTTGTTTGAACTTTCCTGGATATTGAATCAGTCCTTCCGACAATCATTTCTTTTTCGATTTTTTCACATTTTCATGCAGATATTTCTTCTTAGCTTCCCTGCACTTCCTATTTATATCATTCCTCAGCGACTTGTATTTCTGTATTCCTGATTTTCCCGGAACATGTTTGTACTTCCTCCTTTCATCAATCAAAAAAAATGGTTCAAATGGCTCTGAGCACTACGGGACTTAACATCTGTGGTCAGCAGTTCCCTAGAACTTAGAACTACTTAAACCGAACCAACCTAAGGACATCACACACATCCATGCCCGAGGCAGGATTCGAACCTGCGACAGTAGCAGTCGCGCGGTTCCCGACTGAGCGCCTAGAACCGCGAGACCACCGCGGCCGGCTTTTCATCAATCAACTGAAGTATTTCTTCTGTTACCCATGGTTTCTTCACAGCTACCTTCTTTGTACCTATGTTTTCCTTCCCAACTTCTGTGATGGCCCTTTTTAGAGATGTCCATTCCTCTTCAACTGTACTGCCTACTGCGCTATTCCTTATTGCTGTATCTATAGCGTCAGAGAATTTCGAACGTATCTCGTCATTCCTTAGTACTTCCGTATCCCACTTCTTTGCGTATTGATTCTTCCTGACTAATGTCTTGAATTTCAGCCTACTCTTCATCACTATTATATTGTGATCTGAGTCTATATCTGCTCCTGGGTACGCCTTACAATCCAGTATCTGATTTCGAAGTCTTTATCTGACCACGATGTAATCTAAATGAAACCTTCCCGTATCACCCGGTTTTTTCCAAGTATACCTTCTCCTATTGTGATTCTTGAACTGAGTATTCGCTGTTACTAGCTGAAATTTGCTACAGAACTCAATTAGTCTTTCTCCTCTCTCGTTCCTTGTTCCAAGCCCATATTCCCCTGTAATCTTTTCTTCTACTCCATCCGCTACAACTGCATTCCAGTCCCCCACGACTATAAGATTTTCATCTCCCCTTACATACGGTATTACCCTTTCAATATCCTCGTATACTTTCTCTATCTCTTCATCTTCACCTTGCGACGTCGGCACGTATATCTGAACTATCATTGTCGGTGTTGGTTTGCTGTCGAATCTGATAACAACCCTATCACTGAATTGTTCACTGTAACACAGTCTTTGCCCTACCTTTCTATTCATAAGGAATCCTACTCCCGTTATACCATTTTCTGCTGCTGTTGATATTACGTAGTATTCATCTAGCCAAAAATCCTTGTCTTCTTTCCATTTCACTTCACTGACTTCTACTATATCTAGATTGAGCTTTTGCATTTCCCTTTCCAGATTTTCTGACTTCCCTACCTCATTCAAGCTTCTGAAATTCCACACCCAGACTCCTGGAACATTATCCTTTGGTTGATTGTTCAATCTTTTTCTCATAATCACCTCCCCCTTGGCAGTCCGCTTCCGGTGATCCGAATAGGGGACTATTCCGGAATCTTTTGCCAATGGAGAGATCATCATGATACTTCTTCAATTACAGGCCACATGTCCTGCGGACATACGTTAAACGCAGTTGTTTCCATTGCTTTCTGCGTCCTTGTGCCGTTGATCATTGCTGATTCTTCCGCCTTTAGGGGCAGTTTCCTACCCCGACAAGATAGTGCCCTGAACGACTGTCCATTCCTCCGCCCTCTTTGACAGGGCCGTTGGCCTTACCTACCGGTAACAAATGTAGCAGCCCGCTTCAGAGATGCTTCGATGTCTTCTTTTAATCGGACCTGCCGCGGACCCCAAACACTCGAGCAGTACTTAAGAATAGGTCGCGCCCGCGTCCTATATGCGATCTCCTTAACAGATGAACCACACTCCCGAAGTTCCCCGAAAAAATCGAAGTCGACCATTCACCTTGCTTACTTTTACTCTACAGTTTGAGAAAATAATTTACGTTAACTATATACTGAGGTGACAAAAATATATGGGATAGCGATTCGCACATAAACAGATGGCCGTTTGTATCGCATATACGAGGTATAAAAGGGCAGAGCATTGGCGGGACTGCAATGTTTGTTCTCACGTAGGTCATATGAAAAGTTTTCCGACCTGATTATGGCCGTACGATGGGAATTAACAGACTTTGAACGCGTAATGGTAGTTCGAGCTAGACGTATGCGACAGTCCATCTCCGAACTCGTTAGGGAATTCAGTATTCCGAGATCCACAGTGTCAAGAGTGTGCCGAGAATACCAGATTTCAGGCAGTGGTCCACGGCCTCCACTTAACGACGAGAGCAGCGGCTTTTGCATAGAGTTTTCAGTGCTAACAGACCAGCGGCATTGCGTGAAACAACCGCGTAAATCAATTTGGGACGAACGAAGAACGTACCCGTTAGGACACAGCGGCGAAATTTGGCTTTAATTGGCTTCGGCAGCAGACGACCGACTCGAGATCCTTTGCTAACAGCACAGCATCGACTGCCAGACACCTCCTGGGTTCGTGACGATGTCGGTTGGACCGTAGACGACTGGAAAACCGTAGCCTGGTCAGCGCCAATTTTCTGTTGGTAGGAGCCGATGGTATGGCTCGAATGTGGCACGGAGCCCATGAAGTCATGGGCCCATGTTGTCAACAACACACTGTGCGACTGGTGGTGGCTCCATAATCGTCTGTGCAGTGTTGACATTGAATGGACTGGGCCTCTGGTCCAATTGAATCGATCATTCGCTGGAAATGGTTATGTTCGGTTACTTGGAGGCTATTTGCAGCCATTCATGAACTTCATGTTCCCAAACAAACATCGAATTTTTGTAGATGATAATTGTTCGAAATTGATTCGAAGAACATTCTGAACAGTTCTAGCTAATGATTGGGCCACCCAGATCGCGGAACTTGAATCCCATCAACATTTATGGGATATAATCGAGAAATGAGCTCGTGCATAAAATGCTGCAGCGGTAATTATGGACGGCTACAGAGACAGTATCGCTCAGCATTTCTGCAGGGGACTTCCAGCGATTAGTTGATTCCATCCCACGTCGAGTTGCTGCACTGCGCCGGACAAAAGAGGGTCCGACGCGATGTTAGGAGGTATCCCGTGACTTTTGTCACTTCGGTGTTTTTGAACTATCAAATTTTGCCTCAGCTCCAACACTCCTGACATTTCACGTAGCGACTTTTTCCTCTTTCCTCAATGGAGAGAAGTCTTCCGAAGTAAGAGTGATTTCAGGTGTGCCGCAGGGGAGTGTCGTAGGACCGTTGCTATTCACATTGTATATAAATGACCTTGTTCACTGAGGCTTTTTGCAGATGATGCAGTGGTGTATCGAGAGGTTGTAACAATGGAAAATTGTACTGAAATGCAGGAGGATCTGCAACGTATTGACGCATGGTGCAGGGAATGCCAATTGAATCTCAATGTAGACAAGCGTAATGTGCTGCGAATACACAGAAAGAAAGATCCTTTATCATTTAGCTACAATATAGCACGTCAGCAACTGGAAGCAGTTAATTCCATAAATTATCTGGGAGTAGGCATTAGGAGTGATTTAAAATAGAATGGCCATACAAAATTAATCGTCAGTAAAGCAGATGCCAGACTGAGATTCATTGGATGAATCCTAAGGAAATACAATCCAAAAACAAAGGAAGTAGGTTACGGTAGACCTGTTCGCCCACTGCTTGAATACTGCTCAGCAGTGTGGGATCCGTACCAGAGAGGGTTGGTAGAAGAGACAGAGAAGATCCAACGGAGAGCAGCGCGCTTCGTTACAGGATCATTTAGTAATCGAGAAAGCGTTACGGAGGTAATAGATAAACTCCAGTGGAAGACTCTGCAAGAGAGACGCTCAGTAACTCGGTACGGACTTTTGTTGAAGTGTCGAGAACATACCTTCACCGAGGAGTCAAGCAGTATATTGTTCCTCCCTACGTATATCTCGCGAAGACACCATGAGGATAAAATCAGGGAGGTTAGAGAGCACACAGAGTCATACCGACAATATTTCTTTCTACGAACAATACGAGACTGGAATAGAAGGGAGAAGGTACCCTCCACCACACACCGTCAGTTGGCTTGCGGAGTATGGATGTAGATGTAGATGAAGAAAATATTGCCTAGCCGGTATTTCCAGAATGACGAGGGTGTGGGTGTGGAGGGGTGATTCTCGGTGTGAAACGTTTCCTGAACAGGCAAAATGCAGAATTCTGCAACGAAGGTCTATGCCAAGTCATCCATCTTCGCGTAAAATGTGTCACATAAGAGGGTGAATTCGTAGAAGTGGACTACTGACAAGTTTCATGATTGCTGGTTGACTTTTTTGTGTGAGGTGATAATTAGAAAGTGCCACCACAGTGGCAGTTTGCCAGTCAGTTGCTCCTGCCAAAGACGATGCAGGTAATCATCGAAACATCAGATCTTACGATCAACTGACGCAGTAATAAGTCCGAGAATGTTTTATGTAACAGAGCCGTCGCGGAAGACTACGCTCTCAAGACGTCGTTCTGGTGATATAAAATGGAAATGCCGTATGGCTAGGGTCTCCCGTGGGGTAGACCGCTCGCCTGGTGCAAGCCTTTCGAGTTGACGCCACTTCGGCGACTTGCGTTTCGATGAGGATGAAATGATGATGATATGGACAACACAACACCCAGTCCCTGAGCGGAGAAAATCTCCGACCCAGCCGGGAATCGAACTCGCGCCGTTAGGTATGACATTCCGTCGGCTGACCACCCAGCTCCCAGGGGCGGACAATGGAAATGCTGTGTGGCTAGGGCCTCCCGTAGGGTAGACCGCTCGCCTGGTGCAAGTCTTTGGAGTTGACGCCACTTCGGCGACTTGCGTATCGATGAGGATGAAATGATGATGATGATAAGGACAACACCAGCCCCTGAGCGGGGAAAATCTCCGACCCAGCAGGGAATCGAACTCGGTCCGTTAGGTATGACATTCCGTCGCGCTGACCACTCAGCTGCTAGGGGCTGATGTTCTGGTGGTGATTAGAACTTTGTGACGCCCCCTCGAGTTTCCAGTGCGGCTGTTGCCCGGCTGCTCACCTGCATCTTGCTGAGTTGCCAGTGGGGTACGAAGAAAAACCGGTCCGCCGGATCTGTGGGTGCGACGGGGTGCCGGCCTCCCAGGCGGTGTAGGTAGCAGCGGCCCGCCGGAACATCGCGGTACGCCACCAGCTTCTGCAACAGCAGGCAGCGTCCACCCTTCAGCAGACCGGGTCCCTACGCCGCCCTCAGCTCTCAGCAGTGGTGGGTGTTCAGTACTTACCCTGTCGTAGTCGAACAGCGACCGCGTGGCGACAGCGCGGGGCGAGGCCGGTGGCCGCGCGTAGTACAGCACGCCCTCCAGCCGCTCCTGCAACACCAGTTCACGTGCCGCTGCAGCCACTCCAGTCCCAAAACAATTGCTAAAGGTGCGGCCAGACAGGGAGCTGGTAGTCTGCGCGTCAGTCCCTGGTCTGCATAATTTCTGTGGCACCGACTCGGTTAAACGGACCGCTCCCGCCCGCGACGGGCAGCCGGCGGGTTGTGAATATTTACAGAAACCGCGGAGGCCAGGTGTGAGAAATCTCGGAATAAATCGAAAGCTTAGTTGATTTGGTGTGTGCAAACGTACTGGGTGGCTATAATTAAAAAGCAGCAACTCCAGTGTGTGCTGTAATTATCGTATGCCAATGAAACTTGGTAGATATGCTAACGCGTTAATATGGAACAGATTTACGCTGGGAAAAATTAGTTCCAATTTTGGCCACCAAGTGTAAATCTGGCGCTGTACAGCATCTCGTCGACGTCTCCGGTACTAGTATTGAACGAACTCTGTAATAATAAACTCGACATTTGTAAGTAGGCTGTTTAGGTTTTCTCTATGTAAGTAGGCTGTTTATGTTTTCTTATTGGCAACGTTACGTAGCGCTCAATACGAAAATCACTGGCTGTGCTGTGTGCAGTCTGTGGCTGCTTTGCATTGTTGTAATACTCGCCATTGTAGTGTTAGGCAGCTGGCTGTGAACAGCGCGTAGCGTTGCCCAGTTGGAGGTGAGCCACCAGCAGTGGTGGATGTGGGGAGAGAGATGGCGGAGATTTGTAATTTGTCATGAACTGCTATATTTATATATGATGATATCAAGGTAAATACATTGTTTGTTCTCTATTAATATCTTTCATTTGCTAACTATCCCTATCAGTAGTTAGTGCCTTCAGTAGTTTGAATCTTTTATTTAGCTGGCAGTAGTGGCGCTCGCTGTATTGCAGTAGCTTGAGCAGCGAAGATTTTTGCGAGGTAAGTGATTTGTGAAAGGTGTAGTTTAATGTTAGTCAGGGCCATTCTTTTGCAGGGAATTTTGAAAGTCAGATTGCGTTGCGCTAACAAAATATTGTGTGTCAGTTTAAGCACAGTCATGTACAATTGTTGAAAGGGGAAGTTTCATATGGCGACCCTGCCAGGATACCTCACTGGAATCTTCTGATTCTTCTTGTAGTTTGTGTAATTAGTGTAGATTTTGTTTATTGCTAGCGCGTAACTGTAGAGAGAATCTCCTTTGTAGTTGCAGTCTTTCATTGTTGTACAGTAAAACAGTTGTGGCATGCATGTAGATTTGCAGCAAGTATTTCGCAGCTGCAATTAACTAGATATTATTTTCAGTGCTATGTTAATGTGTTCTCTTATTTTTGATCTTCAAATTGTGCTTTTCTGTGTTGTCGTGTGAAATACTGTGACAATAATGGCGTGTGAAAAACGTAATACTAGGCTCCAAAGTAAACTGAGAAATGACAGTGAAAATGAAAGCAGTATGTTAGCGCCACCGAGTAATGAATTAACTGATGTTCAAAGTAGTAATTTGGTAATTGTGCATAGGGAAATGGAGCGGGCGGCAAACAATGGCGTGGACAGTGAAACAATTAGTGAAGAGGGAAGCATTATCGATCGATCGGTCGACAATAGCTCGCCTCAGGAAGCCGAAATGACACGACACGATCTCGCAAATACTGTAGATTCAGGTTTTGGATCCTCACCGTTTTCTCAAATAAGTCAAGACACATTTTCTGCTTGTCAAAATGTGAATGTTTCCGGTGCAAATTCACTGCCGAAAAGCACTGAGGAACATGTTTCAGACACCAATGCATTGTTATTGCAATTAATACAACAAATGGGACAAACACAGCAAAAGCTTCAAAAGTTAGACACAATGGAACAAAATCAGAGACAAACACAGCAAAAGCTTCAAAAGTTAGACACAATGGAACAAAATCTTAAAAAGTTAGACGCAATGCAACAAAATCTTCAAAAGTTAGACTCATTGGAGCAAACTCTTGAACAAACACGTGAGGATTTAACTACCGAGTTACATCACATTGAATCGAAATGTCAAAAAGTCTGTAATGACGTAAAAACACAAATTTGTGAGCATTTCCAACCTATTTTTTCGCGTCATGAAAATGCACTACAGAATCACGAAGCAGCCATAAAAGAACTGCAAAATATTGTTCATGAAAATCATGAGACCTTGCAAGCAAAATTTGACTCAGTTGCATCTACCGATACGGTTATGCAACTTGCAAAAACTCAGGAAGACTTAAAGGACACAGTAGATACGATTTCAACACAAATGGACACTCTGAAACTTGGTTCAGAAAAACATACAGAGGAAATGATTTCACTATCGGATAAAGTAGCCGAACTTTCGGATCATGTCACTAGCTTATCTACAAAGGTAGATGATGTTCTGAATGACACAACACCTGTAGCCTTCACGGACACTGAAGAGTATGAACAAATTAGAAAATTCAAACAAAATCAAAATCAAATCAATACACAGTACAAAAGAGAAATCCGGGAAGTGCAAGACCAGTTGGCACAAGTAGTACAAGAATTACGTATTTCAGAGGACACTCGCGCTCCAGTATGGGAAGAGGGACTTAGAAACACGGAAAAGCCGCAAAATAATAACACAGGGCATTTCGGAAGTTATGAAAGAAATTGGCAATGTGCACCGAATTTTGAGATGGAGCGGCCGACACGACCTAACAATGACCGATATGCGACTCGCCGACATGACGATTTTGACTATAAGCTGTTCATTACTACACGTAAATTCAAAACATTTAAGAATTCTGGCAACGACATTCATCCACAAGCATGGCTCCATCAATTCTCTCATTGTTTTCCTCCCAACTGGTCGTTAGAACACAGATTAGAATTTATGTGTGGCTACTTAGAGAATGAACCAGCTGTAAGAATGCGATCGGTCATTCACGATTGCCACAGTGAAGGAGAATTTTACCATGCCTTCCTCTCAGCATATTGGTCTCAGGCCACACAAGACCGAGTAAAACAAAGCATCATAATGATGAAACGTTTCGAACAATCTGAATTTTCCAGTCTTATGAAATATTTTGAAGACATGTTGCACAAGAATCAGTACCTGTCAAACCCATACAGCCCCTCAGAACTCATCCGCATTTGCTTAATCAAATTACCCGAACATTTACGACATATTATTTTGGCAGGACGTTGCAAAGATGACATTGAAGCTTTTCAGGGTCTGTTACAAGAATTGGAAATTGACACTGACAATCGGGGAACGTGGAAACAGGAGCACAACAATTACAGGTCACATCTGTCACAATTCCACGATGAAAGAAATAATAACTGGACACGACAAGGCTATTCTCACAACACATATCGTGACCAAAACAGACACCACCCGTATGACAACCGTTGGCAGAGTAGTAATAATTACAGGGAAAGATCACCTCTCCGTGGTAATGACTATCACAGAGACAATCAGAGAAACAGACAATATGGGAACCAAAACAATTATTATCAAGGGAGACAGAATAACTTTAGACGCAACGGTCCAGCGCGCAGTTACGATTCAGGGAGAAATTCTCCACCACTTAACCGACAAGAAAGAAACTACAGGAACTATCGACATGACGACAGACGATGTGATCGTAACGACAGACCTGAATTGCATCAGAACTGGCGGGATTTAAACAGGGCAGGGTCCTCTCGTCACGGTGAATTTGTAGAAGTTAGGTCTCCAAATCCCAATAACGACGCTCGCCAACAAAGAGACAATAGGCAATGACTCACACCGCTGGCAGCCACAAAACGTTCTTATGACACTAACGACGCAGCTGCCGTAGCTAGTAATTACGTAAAAATGGAAGACATTAGGGACATCTTACTCCAGGAACACGACATAAAACATAACAATATTGCATATCCTGTGATTCACATTACAGTAAATGATGTAAAATTTACGGCAGTACTTGACTCTGGCAGTCCCATTTCAGTAATTAGTGAAACAGCCTTTAGCAAATGCAACAAATCGAACGATTGTCCCACACTTCCGTTACGTAAGATTAAATTACAAGGTGCAATCTTTGGAAAAAGTGTAGATGTACGCCAACAAACCAACTTAGAATTCTATTGTCAAAGCCACAGCTTCTCTATGAGCTTTCTCATTGTTCCATTATTGTCGACGGAAATTATATTGGGAGTAGACTTTTTGAATGAATACAAAGCAATCTTAAACTTTCACGATGCTCAAATAGGTTTAGAGAAGGAAGGTAAGTCAATAGCTTTGAAATTTGAAGATTGGCTCTCAAACCATGACGAAGAAATCAATCGGCTTTACCTTCTGTTAGACAACAGTTCGGAATTTTCTACGGAACTTGACACTAACAATCACTCTGCAAGTACTGACAGGGGTGATATCGACGGCGCATTTGATACTAATGAGTTAATTCAGAATAAAATTCAAACAATTGAGAATTGTAATGACAATGATAGGCAAGACCTTTTTGAGATTTTACAAGCACATTCCACAGTTTTTACTCACAAAACAGGAACAATCAAGGGATTTCAATACCAATTTCGTGTTCGTGAGCATACTAAATTTTGTGTTAGACCATATGTAATTCCAGCACATTATAGGGACCGTGTTAGAACAGAAATACAATCTATGCTCGACGAGGGCATTATTGAGCCTGCAGTAAGCTCATACAACAATCCATTACATGTTGTTGAGAAGAAAAATGGATCGATCAGGCTTGTCTTAGATTCGAGACAAATCAATACGATCATTATTCCTGAAACAGACAGGCCGCAAACGTTGGAAGAACTTCTTCAAAATTTTAATGGTGTAAAAGTGTTGTCTTCCATTGATCTCAGATCCAGCTTTTATCAGATCGAACTTCATCCAGAATGTAGAAAATACACAGCTTTCCTTTGTTTCGGCGTTTGTTATCAGTTTCGGAAACTTCCCTTTGGTTTGAACATTTCTTCAGCAGCATTCATTCGCGGGCTAAATTCCATATTACCTGAATTCTTAAAACGTCACATCACCTTATATGTGGACGATATTCTAATAGCAGAAGCTTCATGGGAACTACATAATCGCATCCTCAACAGTTTGTTACGTATTTTTGCAGAATCTGGAATTACAGTTAACTTGGAAAAGTCTGAATTCGGTAGGTCAAAGGTGAGGTTTTTGGGACATATTATTTCTTCTGAAGGCATTCAGCCGGATCCTGAAAAGTTAGAAGCAATCAGAGCCATTCCAGTTCCATCCACAAAAAGACAAGTCCGCAGTTTTCTAGGTCTCGTAAATTTTTACCGTCGTTTTCTGAATATGCAAATTCTTGTTACACCAAAACTTTGTTCTCTCACTGGAAAAAATACTATTTGGAACTGGGACGAACAAGCACAGTTGGAATTCAATTCTTTGAAAGAATCGCTACTTAACGCGCCAATACTAGCTCATCCAGATCTGTCACAAGATTTCTGCCTTAGCACGGATTCTTCTAAAGTCTGTCTTGGTGCCCATTTATTTCAAGAAGCCATAGAAAATGACACTACCGTTCAGAAAACTATTGCTTTTGCTAGCCGAGTGCTAACAAAATCTGAAAAAAATTATTCCGTTACTGAATTAGAAGCTTTGGCTATCGTTTGGGCATTTAACAAATTCCGTTTCTTTCTTTCTGGTAAGCACGTAAAAGTATACAGTGATCATCGTGCATTACAATTTCTTATGTCTTCAAAATTAAATCATGACAGGTTAAAACGTTGGGCATTGTTTCTGCAAGAATTCCGCTTCACAATAGTCTACATTCCCGGTAAGGAGAACATTGTTGCGGACACATTGTCACGCGCACCGGCTGGGCTTGAGAAAAGTAACACAGAAGGCAACATTGAGAAAAATTTCAGTATTCTTTACATTCAGAAAGTCGCCTTTGAAAACTTCATCACCACATCTTTAAAGGACATTGCTCATGAACAAGATAAAGATCCGATTTGGGAAGACATCAAGAGCAAATGGCATGAAAAGACACACACACAGATTCGGCATTATTATCTGGTTAGAAACAACATACTGTTCAAACGCTGCACTGTTGATGACAAGCTATGGGTACTTTGCATTCCTGACGATTTTGTTAATAAGCTCATTTGGCACATTCATTTCAGCTACGCACATTTTGGCCCACGAAAATGTTATCATATTCTTCGAACGACTTGTTATTTTAACAATATGGAAAAGCGAATTCGAAGAGTCTTGTCTATTTGTAAACTTTGTCAAAAGGCGAAACCATGTACTGTCTCACATCGTGCTCCGTTATTTCCTATTATTCCTTCTAAATTAAAAGAATTTGCTGCTGTTGATCTCTTGGGACCGCTTGTCAGAACATCTAATGGATTTTCGTACGTTCTAGTCGCTGTTGAACTTACTTCAAAATTTGTTTCTTTCACACCGTTACGTAAAGCCACTGGACGGTCTGTATCCAACGCCTTTGTTAAAAATTTCTTACGTGAAGTTGGACACGTTAGTAAAGTCATTTCAGATAACGGACCTCAATTCAGATCTGCTGTTTGGTCACGCATGCTTCGCAACCATAAAATCAAACCTGTTTTTATTTCATTGTACTCACCACATTGTAACCCCTCCGAACGGATTATGAAAGAAATCAATAAGCTTTGCAGACTTTATTGTCACAGAAAGCATCAGCATTGGGACAGATATTTACACTTATTTCAAAACGTGCTGAATGAAATGCCTCACGACTCCACTGCTTTACCACCTACTCTTGTACTGAAGAATGAAGAACCACCGAACAGAATCAGAGAGCTTGTACCTTTCCCAAATACACGTAAACTTCGACACAAAGACATAATTGATTTGGCTCTTAAAAATATAAAATCTGCAGCAGACAAAAGGAGAAAACTACACGGTAAAGCAAATGCAAAGAAATTGTATATTGGTCAGAAAGTTCTCATTAAAGCTCATTCATTGTCACATAAGAAGAAACACTTGAGTCACAAATTCTTTCTAGTTTACAATGGACCTTACAGAATCCGACGTATACCACATGATAATTGCGTTGAAGTTGAAACTCTGCGTACTAGGAAGAGTAAAGGTTTACACCACATTTCACATGTAAAACCGTTTATTGAAAGATAATCTGCCTTTTAACTTTGTCTTTGCCATCAAACTTTTCACTTCACATTTCTAGTATGCTTTGTCAGATTTAGAATCTGTTAACATGTAACAATGTTTGAAGTGAAATATCCAGTCAAGAACCAAGAGAACTTATTTAAACAGAAATTACGAATGCATTGTTATAATAAACAGACGACACAGTGTTGTTAATTGTACATTCTTGCTTGTTAGTTGCACGATTACGTAACGACTATCAGGCTTACGTATTTAGGACACATACTGGTACTGCTAATGATATTTTAATGCAACTTTTGGTTTACTTGAAAATACATTCTGAGTTTAAAGTACTTTCTGTGAGATACCAGAGGACACAGTGGTTAGTTTATGTGACAGCTACACGATGTTATCACGACGCTACTAATGAGTGACAATTCACAATGTTGCTTTTGCAGTGTATCTGTTTTATATCTGCACAGTTTTCTGAATTCTTCTAGGAAGAAAAACATGTTTTAGTAGTAACTTTTGTGGTATAGCAACAATGAGACAGCCTTTTTCGTGGCATAACAATACGTTACTGTACAGTACTTTCTTCATTACAACAATAAGCGTAATAACTACGATATCTATACGCAAAGCATTTCACTTTTGTGTATTTTGAGGTAAGTACATTGACTTATGCAGAACTTAGCTTTCGGAGGACGATAACTACGACACTTCCACACAGATTATGTTGCAACAAGACGCACATTTAGCGCTACAGTACACGTATTTGAGTGATTAATTTTGTACTTAAAACATTTATTTTTAAAGATTTTTGAATTACAAAGAAAGTTTTCCGTGATACATTTCATTGCATTGCTGTAATCTGTAACACCTGAGGGTATAATTACATTAATCCTCAGGGGGGTACACGCCTACTTTGTGTACCATGTGTTTGGCAAGCACAAGGAACCCTAGCTAATATGGTATTTGCTTATACAACTTTACACATCGGTACCATATTTCTCTAACACACAAATTACACAGCTATCTGATCATTTAACTGAGAGATAAACATTTTTTTTACTACATCAGTGACACATGTTTACGCAATCCACAGTTGGGTAACTTCACACTTATGAAACTGTATTTTGTCTGTACTTTGTAAACTGTTCATATTTTTTCGGAATCATTGTGATACTATGAGAGCTTTGAATGATATATTTGGTAAGGGAGCATGATTTTTAAAGTACGTTTGAGGCAGATGACACTTTTGACATGAGCAGAGAATTTTTTTAATTATTGGAGGAAGCTATGACGATTTTGAGATTTGACTGAGGTGTTATGATATTTTTTACGACGACGATGTGTATTATGCTGCTGAGGTATGTTTATGATTACTAAGCTGGTGCTATATAAGGAATTTGGTTATGCTATGTATTTATTATGATGAAATATTGAAGTGTCGTCGCAAGGTTGACGTGTCGACGAATATAAATATGTGTAATAAGGTAAGGAGTAATGAATAGTGATTAGGGACTCTGACTTATGGAAAAGGATGTTGGAAACCAAGAATCGTACTTTAGAATTATGAAATGTGTGTACATGTGTGAATCATGTGTGAATGTATCACAATGCCACTGAAAATTTTTTTGGACACTGTTATATTCATAGGATTTTGTTTCTACACATTTGCAAAGTAAATTCTCGACCTGTGAAATTTTGTATATATGACTGTTACTGTAGCGGAAACTGCTGTCGTAAATATTTCCGTACGAAAGTTAAGTGACCACCTGCACATAATGCGTCGTGGGCACCCAGGTGTGTCAGACGCCTGGAGAACAAGCCATTAGTGTGAGTGCCTCGTCAGAAGCACAGGTAGAAAAAAAAAGAAAGGGAAGGCCATTGTCCGCGCTACTGACATCTCCTTGTTGAAAGCATACTGTGGAGCTCGTAATTTATGATATTTACTGAAATGCCTAATGAAACGATGAGAAACATTTCACAGCTATTGCCTTGCTAGTTAAGAAAAATGCCATATGGCTTGCTTTATGTATTTATTTACACATTTTGTTTAATATCAAGTTTCTAGCTGCACTGCAGCATTGGTTAAAATAAAATTTTATAGATGTACTAATATAAATATTTTCTGTCTACAGATCGAGTATATAATAATTGTTTTCAAAAAAATGAGGGAGCACAAAGCGACATTTACCTTCACAGGAACTGCATTCATAATTTTCTTTTCAAGTACTTGGTAATTTCTTTTGTAGAATAAATTGTGATGCATCACTCTAATGTTAAGATGTGACATAGGTATTAGACATGGCCATTTTAGTGTAATATTTTTTCTGCTTGCGCTATGTCATGTTTAGGTATAAGTTGCTGCTGTTTGCCAGGCATAGTGTTATTGAATTTGACTTTTGCTAATTTATACTGTAGCTTGCTTTGCAATTTTCCATTTTTTTCATTGCTGTTTATAATAATTGTTTTACGTGCTGCTGCATTGCCTCGTCCCTTAGTTTAGCATCTGAGCTCAGTAGATTTAAGTTAACTTAAGAGGGGGTAGACTATATGAGAAACTGACTATGGAGAATAGGTAAAGAATGCATTGCGAAGTTATATAAAAAGGATTTGGGCCCAAATGAGTATTGTACAATCAGAAATAATTATTTTGAAAGAAATATGAACAGAATACAGAAAGCATGCTTGGATAAGATTTTTTTGGTGGAAGCAAAGGTTGAAATAAGACGAAAGATCTATAGAATGAAGTTTTGGGATGGACTGCAGTACCAAATGTTACACTGAAAACGAACCCTGTCCTTTCCTTTTGTGTTATCCCAGTACGTGTTTGTGTACCCTTGTGTATTTGTTTTCTTCCTGTCTCTGTGTAGTTTCATAGAATTTTTTTCTCTTTTAATATTAAGCTACATTCACTATGATGAGGAATACTGTTATCCTCAAATATAATTGGCATTAATAATATGTTATTTACTTTGTAAAGATGTTAGACATTATTCATTCTGTTTAAATGCTCATGTGTGAAGTTGATGTTTCAATAATTATTCTGATCTTCTATGTATGTACTCATGTCATAATTCCTGTAACACTGACGTATATGTCTATTTCTATTCTTTTGTAAAGCCCCTATTACTACAAATTTTATCTATATTGTTATGTTTTTAATGATGTATTGTGTACCTTTGTTATTGTATTCTCATGTTATAAAATTGTAATTGTTACCAGTTCTTCAAATTAAGTAACATTTCACTGCACACGTTTCTGTTGGTCATAGTATATGGACAATATGTGAGAAGTAGGGACTGTTAGTGTTTGCACGTGTGTTAATAATTCAGCAAGGGACTGGATAACAGCATTGCTGGTTCTAAGGACAATTCCAAAAACTTTGTGAGTGCACAAGTGGTGGTTTATGGACTTGCTATATCATCCGCAAGACTCTTCAATGGTGATTGTGCACCTGCACAGTCACAACAGATGGCTGCTGGCTATCTCTACAAGGACTACAGTGGGTCTGCATCTTTGATGACCCACCAGTACCATTATTTCTACAAGGACTACAGTGGGTCTGCATCTTTGATGACCCACCATGCCATTATTTCTACAAGGACTGCAGTGGGTCTGCACCTCTGGTGGCCCACCAATACCGTAATCTCTACCAGGACTACAGTGGGTCTGCTCTGTGATGACCTACCTACCAATATTCTTCCAAACTTCGAATGACTCTGCTGTGGGTTTGCTCTGTTGTGGCCCATTACCTGTATGCATGTCAAGAGTCAGCACTGTCTTTCCGTTGGAAGGACAACACTACTTCTTCAAGACTGCATGGAAATCCACTACTTCTGTGTGCAATTTCTTTTACTAATGAGACTTTGTGAAAAAAACCTGTAATTACTGTTATGATGAATGATCAGGACTATCTTTATGGACTGTGAGAAATTTTTAGCTTTTGACCAACATTGTATCAATAAGTGTGTGCATTTGATTTCTTTGTTATTGTAATTATGAAAAATTTTTTTTCAAATCTGTATTGGCCACTGCCCAATCAAATTTGTAAAATTTTTTGTGGGGAGCATGGGGGCTATGTAAGTAGGCTGTTTAGGTTTTCTCTATGTAAGTAGGCTGTTTATGTTTTCTTATTGGCAACGTTACGTAGCGCTCAATATGAAAATCACTGGCTGTGCTGTGTGCAGTCTGTGGCTGCTTTGCATTGTTGTAATACTCGCCATTGTAGTGTTAGGCAGCTGGCTGTGAACAGCGCGTAGCGTTGCGCAGTTGGAGGTGAGCCACCAGCAGTGGTGGATGTGGGGAGAGAGATGGCGGAGATTTGTAATTTGTCATGAACTGCTATATTTATATATGATGATATCAAGGTAAATAAATTGTTTGTTCTCTATTAATATCTTTCATTTGCTAACTATCCCTATCAGTAGTTAGTGCCTTCAGTAGTTTGAATCTTTTATTTAGCTGGCAGTAGTGGCGCTCGCTGTATTGCAGTAGCTTGAGCAGCGAAGATTTTTGCGAGGTAAGTGATTTGTGAAAGGTATAGTTTAATGTTAGTCAGGGCCATTCTTTTGTAGGGAATTTTGAAAGTCAGATTGCGTTGCGCTAACAAAATATTGTCTGTCAGTTTAAGCACAGTCATGTACAATTGTTGAAAGGGGAAGTTTCACATTATGTTTTTCTCTCTTGTTTGACCTTTTCTGCCCACGTCCCGTTCCTAACTGTTACATTGCGCAAACATTTCTATACGTCTTTCTTGCATTCACAGCGTCAGATTTGCACCCGAAGGCCAAAAAGCCGGCCTCTGTGGCCGAGCGGTTCTAGGCGCTTTAGTCCAGAACCGCGCTGCTGCTACGGTCGCAGATTCGAATCTTGCCTCTGGCATATATGTGTGTGATATCCTTAGGTTAGTTAGGTTTAAGTAGTTCTGATAACCTCAGATGTTAAGTCCCATAGTTCTTAGAGCCATTTGAACCATTTGAACCGAAGGCCAAAACAGAAACGATTTTTTTTATTTTTATTCCTGGCCTAGATCGGATTCGTATTGACGCATCGGCTCATCTACCACGTTTCGCTACCGTATGATGACTACAACACTGGTCCTCTTTGAGTAGCTGCACTTTAAATATATCCACCGGGTACTTTTGAAAGATACCGAATATAAAAATGTCTCGAAAAGTTGTGAAAGAAATATGCGCTAGTCTGCATCAGGTAGCTATTAGTTTATTCCATACTAGCTGTAGTGCCCGGCGTCGCCCGGAATGTTTAATATCTGCCACACAGAGTAATTGTCCCTGTGCCTTGATACTCTTAACAAATGCAAGTCGCACGGGAAACTGCAATCACTTTAAATTGAAGAGCATATTTGAACCACTGGGTGTCAACGAAATGCAGTGAATTAACACGTCCTCACCCGTACACTCATAAAAACCAGGTTCTAGGCTGACAGTTGATAATCCAAGCTAACACCCACGCTTCGTAACGTCCACACTAAATAACCGTCATATAATAAAAGCTGATTTAAAGGATTTTAAAACTTGTGCTTTCGGAGCAAGTTGAGTTGTGCTTTGTTATCAATATTTGATAAACTGAGCTTCGATAATCCGAGCTTTGATAAACTGAACTCGATATTTCTGCTGAACTTCGATAGGAACAAAATGATTTTCTATTACCATTTTTAATTCATTTCTTCGAGCAAATTTTTCCTGAGCGAGAAGATGATTAGTTTCATCATCTGTTGTTACATTTTGCGGGAAGTATCTCATTGTGTTTTTGGAGAATTCGTTTTCTGTTGTACCGCTCAGTTATCAGTCTTTCAAGTAGGACTGTATTTAAGCACGACACGAACTGTTCGAACAGTTTACGTCACGCTGCGGGAAATTTCCAGCCCTGTCCGATCTTTCCATCAGTCCGCGATCTAGTGACTTTTGTTGGTACTTTACCACAACCTGCCTTTGCGTCTGTACGGCACTGGATTTTAATAATGAAAACAAATGTCAAACACGGACTAAAATATCTTCTAGGTTATATGTCATGTGTAACAATGGAAACTAATCAATAAATAAAAGTCTGAAATATTGTTTACGCCAAGTTCTCTAGCTTTCGCTGGTTCAGAAATTAAGTGACGTCTGATGGTACAATCTCGAAGACGAGTATTATCGCTGAAATTTATTCTCGTGATAGAAATTACAATTAGTTAACGCTCTGTATTTCATTCGTTCGGCATTTATTTTCTTAATTATTTCACCTGAACGCAAAAATTTGAAGTAAATCGATCAAGTACTTTTCGAGATGTTTGGCATTAATGTTTCTCCTTTATATGTTTTATGTATATGTAGGTACTGTGTGTATTAAAAATATATAGCCTCTGTCCGCCCAAACGGTCGTTAGGGGATCGTGTAAAAATTTGAAGTAAATCGGCCAAGAACTACTAGAGAGTTCTGGTAACAACATTTCCCATTTAAGTATTACATACATATATGAGTCAAGTCAGATTACAGAATCCTATGTAGACAGTGATCTTCCTCTTGTCTTGAAGGTAAAGTACGTACAATTTCATCAAGATCGGGACAGAACTGTAGATCTGTATGAATTACAAACAAATAAACACACACTCTTCTTTATATATACATATATTTGTAAATAAATGCATACTCGTATAATACACATAGTTATTATAAATATATCTGCGCTTCCAGAAGAAGACTGCATGAAACACGACAGACAGAAAATAGAAGCATGCCAGTGGATAGAGCGTCTCTACAATTTTTTAAACTTACATTACAGGTAATCAATGTGGGCACCGTTTGTGACGCGACAAACGTTAATATGTGTGTGCAGTTCATTGAAGTCGCTGCTGCTTTCCTGGGAATTGCAACAGCAAGCAGCCTGCTTTGGAAATCTTGCATCGGGTTGCCTTTCTGCAGCCGTGAACTCATTACGTGGGGAAACAGGGAGCGAATGTTTTTTCTACATGTTCTGGCAAGCCTGTCGCTAGTGGGAAGCTCGGCAACTACGCCACGGTGCGTATCACGAATCGAAACATGGAGGGATTGATGTGTGTCCATTTATTGTGTGTCTTGTAGCTTTCGCGTAGTCATATTCGGAAACCCGGTAGGTACTTTTGGATACAAATCTGTTTTGACACTGTAGTTTTATTTATATACGGTTTGTAACGGATATAAGTGCAGATAAATTTATATGTGGTACCTTAATATGTGCACACATCAGTGTGTTGTTTTCTCCCTGCATCAAACACTCTTCCCATACATTGACGATATTCTACCCTCCGTTTTGTTGCCTTTCATGGCAAGCCATCCTGGGCTTACACTTCAGCAAGATAATGCACGCACGCACACGGCGAGAGTTTATACTACTTGTTTTCGTGCTTGCTAGCCTCACCTTGGCAGAAATGTCGCCAGATCTCTTCCACTGTGAGAACGTTTGGCGCATCGTGGCTAGGACTCTCCAACGAACTTGTTATTTGGACGATCTAACGCGTCAGTTGGACAGAATTTTGCACGATTTTCCTCAGGGAGATATCCAACAACTCTATCGATCAAAGCCAAGCCGAATAAATGATTGCATAATGGCCAGACCTGTATCAACGTGTTATTGACTTGGGCAATTTGTGAAGCTCTTGCTCTTGAATAAATCATCCATTTCTTCTAAATTTGTAATAATTTGTTTACCAGTACATTTACAGATCGACAATTATTGAACTACATGAAAAAACATATATTAGTCACAAACTACGACGTGCACACACTTTATTCTACATGTAAACGTCACTATAGATATCTGGATTTAGGTTATGACGGTTTAGATTTGCCTACCATCATTGGCGATGATGTGGCAAAGACGAATAGCGAAATTCTGCATGACCTTCTGAAGTGTCGGAACATCGATACCGTTAATGACTTCCTGAATAGCTGTTTTCAGCACAGCAATGGTTTTGGGATTATTGCCGTACACATCGTCTTTAATATAGCCTCACAAAAAGGAGTCGCATGTGTTCAGATCCGGAGA
Source organism: Schistocerca americana (assembly GCF_021461395.2). Taxonomy (NCBI): domain Eukaryota; kingdom Metazoa; phylum Arthropoda; class Insecta; order Orthoptera; family Acrididae; genus Schistocerca; species Schistocerca americana. The sequence goes on from NC_060122.1 coordinate 537,573,640, forward strand.
ATATGGCGACCAATCGACGCCCATGCCAGTGGCCTCTGGGTACCCCAGAGCCAGAATACGATCTTAAAAGTGCTCCTCCAGGTCATCAAACACTCTCCTGCTTCGATGGGCTCGAGCTCCATCTCGCATGAACCACATCTTGTCGATATAAGAGTCACTTTGGATAATAGGGATGAAATCATCTTCTAAAACCGTCACGTACCATTCGGTAGTCACCGTGCCATCAAGGAATTTCGCACCGAATATTTCGTGACTGGACAATGCACGCCGGCCGGGGTGGCCGAGCGGTTCTAGGCGCTACAGTCAGGAACCGCGCGACCGCTACGGTCGCAGGTTCGAATCTTTCCTCGGGCATGGATGTGTGTAATGTCCTTAGGTTAGTTAGGTTTAAGTAGTTCTAAGTTCTAGGGGACTGAAGACCTGAGAAGTTAAGTCCCGTAGTGCTCAGAGCCATTTGAACCATTTTGACAATGCGCACCACACAGTCACCCAATGACGGTGAAGAGACTTCTTGATCGCGAAATGCGGATTCTCAGTCCCCCAAATACGCCAGTTTGGCTTGTTGACGAACCCATTCAAATGAAAGTGGGCTTCGTCGCTAAACCAAACCACATTCACATCAGTCTTGTTCGTCAGTTCTGTGGTCAATAGTGTTGGCGAAACACAACCGCTGCTCCATGGCCCTTGGGCTTAATGGCTGATGGGTTTGAATTTTTAATTGGAAAAGATGCAGGTATTCAACAACAATTTGTCACAGTGTCTCTTGGTTTACTTCCACTTGTTCTGCAGCTCGTCTGGTCGATTTTCTGGGGCTGGTTTCAAAGACAGTGCGTGTCTTCTCCATGTTTTCAGTCGTTTTCACCCTTTCGGACGACCGAATTGCCAACACTGTCATCACAAACACTACCCGTTCTCTCAAACTTGTGAATGAAATTCTTGATTGCTGGCACACTCGGACCGGTTGTCTTCAGCTGGAAGTCGGTCGCAAACTTTCTTTGACCGCAGTTAGGCTGTTATTCCTCACATAGTAGGCCTTCACAAGCGCTATACGCTCAGGCACGTGTACCGTGACATTTTCACGTGCAATCTTCGTACATCCATAGTTGAAATGGAGGACCGTGCGACATAAGCTGATATAAATGTATATTAAAAATGAAGAAATTCCTCCATCTGTATTTTAAGGGTCGATTTTATTTTGGCAACTAGTTTCAACGTTGTAACAACGTCATCTTCAGGCCCATAAACTGTTGACGTCAACTGCGTGCGGCTGATAATAGAAGTTCACGTGCAAGTGGCCGACAAGACGCGTGTGCATGCGCGTATTAATTCCGATCATGCCTTGCGGCCAACCTTGCCGTTTGAACGTCCTAACGCAAGCGGTTCAGAAATTATGACGATTTTATTTCATATAGTTCAATAACCGTCACCCTGTACATCACATCTACCGATTTTGTTCGCATTTGGGTAATTAATTCGTGGTACCTCGCTTTTTTTTTTTTTTTTGTCTTTGAATGTATTTTGTTTGGTACAAATGAGTACTTATGCCACCTTTTTGGAATTTTGACTATCACTCCTGACTGAATCTCCTGCTGTTCTTGTGTCACATTCTACATGAGCCACCCATGCTAGCTGTTGATAGAGAATGTGGGAGAGACAGACGGTGCTCGAGTGAGAGGGAGAGATCGGGTCCAGTACTGGCTGTGTATGAGCGTGGGAAACCGCCTAAAAGTGACGGCGTGCTAGTCTGCATCCGGCCACGCCGGGGTGGTCGTCTGCGGCCGAGTCACCGGGGCGATTCCCGGAAAGGTGCCTCCTCCCAACCATTGGCCGGCTGTGGACTCTGGCCAGCACGTGCGGCCGCTGGCCGCTGCCCGCCGTTGCCGTAATTGGCGGACGGAAGGCCGCGACGGCCACTAATTAGCCCACAATGCTCGCAATTACTCTGCTGCACTGAGGGGGGAGGGGGGAGGGGGCAAAGTGCGCCGCAGCTCGACGCCCGCCGCCGGCTCCCACACTCCCGATCCATGGGCAATCTACACTACTGGCCATTAAAATTGCAACACCAAGAAGAAATGCAGATGATAAACGGGTATTCATTGGACAAATATATTATACGAGAATTGACATGTGATTACATTTTCACGCAATTTGGGTGCATAGATCCTGAGAAACCAGTACCCAGAACAACCACCTATGGCCGTAATAACGGCCTTGATACGCCTGGCCATTGAGTCAAACAAAGCTTGGATGGCGTGTACAGGTACAGCTGCGCATGCAGCTTCAACACGATACTACAGTTCATCATGTGTAGTGACTGGCGTATTGTGACGAGCCAGTTGCTCGGCCACCATTGACCAGACGTTTTCATTTGGTGTGACATCTGGAGAATGTGCTGGCCTGGGCAGCAGTCGAACATTTTCTGTATCCAGAAAGGCCCGTACAGGACCTGCAACATGCGGTCGTGCATTATACTGCTGAAATGTAGGGTTTCGTAGGGATCGAATGAAGGGTAGAGCCACGGGTCGTAACACATCTGAAATGTAACGTCCACCGTTCAAAGCGACGTCAAGGCGAAGAAGAGGTGACCGAGACGAGACCCCATACCATCACGCCGGGTGATACGCCAGTATGGCGACGCCGAATAGACGCTTCCAATGTGCATTCACTGCGATGTCGCCAAACACGGATGCGACCATCGTGATGCTGTACACATAACCTGGATTCACCCGAAAAAAATGACATTCTGCCATTCGTGCACCCAGGTTCGTGGTTGAGCACACCATCGCAGGCGCTCCTGTCTGTGATGCAGCCTCAAGGGTAACCGCAGCCATGGTCTCCGAGCTGATGGTTCACGCTACTGCAAACGTCGTCGAACTGTTCGTGCAGATGGTTGTTGTCTTGCAAACGTCCCCATCTGTTGACTCAGGGATCGAGACGTGACTGCACGATACGTTACAGCCATGCGGGAAAGCTGCTTGTCATCTCGACTGGTAGTGATACGAGGCCGTTGGCATCCATCACGGCGTTCCGTATTACCCTCTTGAACCCACCTATTCCATATTCTGCTAAGAGTCATTGGATCTCGACCAAGGCGAGCAGCAATGTCGCGGTACGATAAACCGCAATCGCGATAGGCTACAATCCGACCTTTATCAATGTCGGAAACGTGATGGTACGTATTTCTTCTCCTTACACGAGGCATCACGAAAAAATTTCACCAGGCAACGCCGGTCAGCTGCTGTTTGTGTATGAGAAATCGGTTGGAAACTTTCCTCATGTCAGCACGTTGTAGGTGTCGCCACAGGCGCCAACCTTGCGTGAATGCTCTGAAAAGCTAATCATTAGCATATCACAGCATCTTCTTCCTGTCGGTTAAATTTCGCGTCTGTAGCAAGTTATCTTCGTGGTGTAGCAATTTTAACGGCCAGTAGTGTATTTTTAATTACTCGATTGTACACTGAGATGACGTAAGCCATGGGAAACCTCCTAGTATCGTAGCGGACCTCCTTTGGTCCGGCGCAGTGTAGCAACTCGACGTGGCATCAACTCAACACGTCGTTGTCAGTTCGCAGAAATATTGAGCCATGCTGCCTCCGTAGACGCTAATAATTGCGAAAGTCTTCGTGGTGCAGGATTTTGTGCACGAACTGACCTCCTATGTATGTCCCATAAATATTTGGTGATATACATGTCGGCCATTGCGGATGTCCATATCATTCACTCGAACTGTCCAGAATGTTGTTTAAACCAGTCGCAAACAGTAGTAGCCCGGTGACACGGCGCATTGTCATCCACAAAAATTGTGTCGTATTTTGCTGCAAATAGCCTCCAAGTAGCTGAACATAACCTTATCCAGTCAAAGATAGGATCAGTTGTATCAAAGAACCCAGCCCATTCCATGTAAAACCACCCACACCGGTACGGACCACCACCAGCTTGCATAGTGGTCCGTTAACAACTTGGTTCCATGGCTTCGTGGGGTTTTCGCCGTACTCGAACACTGCCACCAGCTCTTACCAACTGAAAACGGAACTCATCTGACCAGGCCACGTTCTTCAGTGTCTGGGGTCTAACCGATATGGTTACGAACACAGGAGAGGCGATGCAGGTGATGTTTTGCTGTTAGCAGAGGAACTCTGGTCGATCGTCTGCTGGCACAGCCAATTAATGAAAAATTTCGCCGCTCTATCTAACGGGTACGTTCGTTGTACATCCCACATTGATTTCTGCCGTTATTTCACACAGTATTGTTTGCCTTAAGCAGTGATAATCCCTACACAAACACCGCTCTTCTCAGTCGTTAAGTGGAGGCCGTCGGCCACTGCGTTGCCGTTGTCTGTCGTGAGACATAACGCCTGAAATTCGGTATTCTCGGCACACTCTTGAGACTGGATCCCCTAACGACTTCCGAAATGGAATGTCCCATGCGTTTAGCTCTAGCTATCGCTCCTCGTTCAGTGACTGTTAATAACCATCGTGTGGCGCTAACCACATCGGAAACGTTTTCACACAAATCAGCTGAGTACAGATGACAGCACTGCCATTTTATATCTTATATACGCTATACCATCGCCATCTGTATGTGCGCATGTCGCTATCCATGACTTTGTCAACAGTGTATTAATTACTTGTTTATTGAGCCAATCGCATATCTGTAAAGATACTCCGTTTGCCTATGAGCATCTTTTCCAATCCGTTGTTGAAGAGATGGTAGACAGACTTTTTATTTCGAATTTTAAGCGGAAGTCAACATGTGACTCTCGAAATTTTGGTGCAGAAGTGGTACAAGATGTACACTACGGGCCATTAAAATTGCTACACCACGAAGATAACGTGCTACAGACGCGAAATTTAACCGACAGGAAGAAGATGCTGTGATATGCAAATGATTAGCTTTTCAGAACATTCACGCAAGGTTGGCGCCTGTGGCGACACCTACAACGTGCTGACATGAGGAAAGTTTCCAACCGATTTCTCATACACAAACAGCAGCTGATCGGCGTTGGCCTGGTGAAATGTTGTCGTGATGCCTCGTGTAACGAGGAGAAATGCGTACCATCACGTTTCCGACTTTCATAAAGGTCGGATTGTAGCCTATCGCGATTGCGGTTTATCGTATCGCGACATTGCTCCTCGCGTTGGTCGAGATCCAATGACTGTTAGCAGAACATGGAATCGGTGGGTTCAGGAGGGTAATACGGAACGCCGTGTTGGATCCCAACGGCCTGCTATCACTAGCAGTCGAGATGACAGGCATCTTATCCGAATGGCTGTAACGGATCGTGCAGCCACGTCTCGATCCCTAAGTCAACAGATGGGGAAGTTTGCAAGACAACAACCATCTGCACGAACAAATCGACGACGTTTGCAGCAGCATGGACTATCAGCTCGGAGACCATGGCTGCGGTTACCCTTGACGCTGCATCAGAGACAGGAGTGCCTGCGATGGTGTACTCAACGACGAACCTGGGTGCACGGATGGCAAAACGTCACGTTTTCGGATGAATCTAGGTTCTGTTTACAGCATCATGATGGTCGCATCCGTGTTTGGCGACATCGCGGTGAACGCACATTGGAAGCGTGTACTCGTCGTCACCATACTGGCGTATCACCCGGCGTGATGGTATGGTGTGCCATTGGTTACACGTCTCGGTCACCTCTTGTTCGCATTGACGGCACTTTGAACAGTGGACGTTACATTTCAAATGTGTTACGGCCCGTGGCTCTACCTTCATTCGATCCCTGCGGAACCCTACATTTTAGCAGGATAATACACGACCGCATGTTGCAGGTCCTGTACGGGCCTTTCTGGATACAGAAAATGTTCGACTGCTGCCCTGGCCAGCACATTCTCCAGATGTCACACCAAATGAAAACGTCTGGTCAATGGTGGCCGAGCAACTGGCTCGTCACAATACGCCAGTCACTACTCTTGATGAACTGTGGTGTCGTGTTGCAGCTGTACCTGTATACGCCATCCAAGCTTTGTTTGACTCAATGCCCAGGCGTATCAAGGCTGTTATTACGACCAGAGGTGGTTGTTCTGGGTACTGATTTCTCAGGATCTATGCACCCAAATTGCGTGAAAATGTAATCACATGTCAGTTCTCGTATAATATATTTGTCCAAAGAGTACCCGTTTATCATCTTCATTTCTTCTTGGTGTAGCAATTTTAATGGCCAGCAGTGTAAATATAGCGTATGCAAAATGCTGTAACTCCTAAAAGCATAGCGAATCACTGAGAAGAGTTGTGTAAAATGTAAACTTCCAAATTAACTGTAGTTGCGCAAGAGCATTTTTAAATCAACATCTTCCAAACAGTGGGATATGTCATAGTGGACATGACGACTGTGTGTTCTGTTTTTGGTCACCTAGATCTCCGGACCTGATAATCACAGATTTTCTTAATGGGGTTATGTAAAAGAGATTACATATCTCCTTTGCCGGACGCAATTCCACATCTACATTATACTCCGCAAGCCACCTAACGGTGTGTGGTAGAGGGTACTTCTGGTACCACTATCTGATACCCCTTTTCCTGCTCCACTCGCGAATGGTGTGTGGGAAGGATGATTGTCGGTAAGCCCGTGCGTTGGCTCTAATTTCTCGAGTTTTCTCGTTGTGGTCATTTCGCGAAATGTATGTGGGGAGAAGTGCTCTCTCTGAATTTCAGTGGTAGCCTCTCTGTGACGCACAACGCCTTTTTTGTAACGCCTGTCAATGTATGCCGTGAAGAACCACGCTGCTCTTCCTTGCAACTTCCCTGGTGCTTCTATTAGTCCTGGTAAGTATCCCATATTGATGAACAATACTCAATAACTGTCGAGCAAGCGCCTTATAACCAATTTACACTGTGGATGATGTACATTTCCTTAAGAACCCATTTCAATTGTGAATGATTTACATTCTTTAAGATTCATCTTACGAATCTCAGTCTGGCTTCTGCTTTTCCTACTATTTGTTTTATGTGGTCATTCGACTTAAGATCACTCTGGATATTGTAGATACTGTTTCCAACAGTTTAACATCAACATTGTAGTTGTACACTGGTGGTTTTTCTTTCCTATGTATGCGTAATATATTACATTTATTTACGTTCAAGGTCAACTGCCAGAGCCTGCACAATTCATCAGTCCTGCAGGTCATTCTGCAAATCGATATTGTCTTTGGGTGTTGCTACTTTGTTAGATCATTTATACAGGGTGGTCCATTGATTGTGACCTGGCCAAATATTTCACGAAATAAGCGTCAAACAAAAAAACTACAAAGAACGAAACTTGTCTAGCTTGAAGAGGGAAACCAGATGGCGCTATGGTTGGCCCGCTAGATGGCGCTGCCATAGGTCAAACGGATATCAACTGCGTTTTTTTAAAATAGGAACCCCCAGTTTTATTACATATTCGTGTAATACTTAAAGAAATATGAATGTTTTACCTGGACCACTTTTTTCGCTTTGTGATAGATGACACTGTAATAGTCACAAACATATGGCTCACAATTTTAGACGAACATTGGTAACAGGTAGGTTTTTTTAAATTTAAAGACAGAATGTAGGTACGTTTCAACATTTTATTTCGGTTGTTCCAATGTGATACATGTACCTTTGTGAACCTATCATTTCTGAGAACGCATGCTGTTACAGCTTGATTACCTGTAAATACCACATTAATGCAATAAATGCTCAAAATGATGTCCATCAACCTCAATGCGTTTGGCAGTACGTGTAACGACATTCCTCTCAACAGCGAGTAGTTCGCCTTCCGTAGTGTTCGCACATGTATTGACAATGCGCCGACGCATGTTGTAAGGCGTTGTCGGTGGATTACGATAGCAAATATCCTTCAACTTTCCCCACAGAAAGAAATCCGGGGACGTCAGATCGGGTGAACGTGCGGGCCATGGTATTGTGCTTCGACGACCAATCCACCTGTCATGAAATATGCTATTCAATACCGCTTCAACCGCACGTGAGCTATGTGCCGGACATCCGTCATGTTGGAAGTACATCGCCATTCTGTCAAACAGTGAAATAATCTCGTAGTAACATCGGTAGAACATTACATAGGGCCCGCATCTCGTGGTCGTGCGGTAGCGTTCTCGCTTCCCACGCGCGGGTTCCCGGGTTCGATTCCCGGCGGGGTCAGGGATTTTCTCTGCCTCGTGATGGCTGGGTGTTGTGTGCTGTCCTTAGGTTAGTTAAGTTTAAGTAGTTCTAAGTTCTATGGGACTGATGACCATAGATGTTAAGTCCCATAGTGCTCAGAGCCATTACGTAGGAAATAAGCATACATTGCACTATTTAGATTGCCATCGATAAAATGGGGGCCAATTATCCTTCCTCCCATAATGCCACACCATACATTAACCCACTTTTCGCAGCCATCGTGGATTTTCCGTTGCCCAATAGTGCATATTATTCCGGTTTACGTTACCGCTGTTGGTGAATGACGCTTCGTCGCTAAATAGAACACGCGCAAAAAATCTGCCATCGTCCCGTAATTTCTCTTGTGGCCAGTGACAGAACTGTACACGACGTTCAAAGTCGTCGCCATGCAATTCCTGGTGCATAGAAATATGGTACGGGTGCAATCGATGTTGTAGCATTCTCAACACCGACGTTTTTGAGATTCCCGATTCTCGCGCAATTTGTCTGCTTCTGATGTGCGGATTAGCCCCGACAGCAGCTAGAACACCTACTTGGGTATCATCATTTGTTGCAGGTCGTGATTGACGTTTCACATGTGGCTGAACACTTCCTATTTCCTTAAATAACGTAACTATCCGGCGAACGGTCCGAACTTCTGATGTGCGGATTAGCCCCGACAGCAGCTAAAACACCTACTTGGGTATCATCATTTGTTGCAGGTCGCGGTTGACGTTTCACATGTGGCTGTACACTTCCTATTTCCTTAAATAACGTAACTATCCGGCGAACGGTCCGAACTTCTGATGTGCGGATTAGCCCCGACAGCAGCTAAAACACCTACTTGGGTATCATCATTTGTTGCAGGTCGCGGTTGACGTTTCACATGTGGCTGTACACTTCCTATTTCCTTAAATAACGTAACTATCCGGCGAACGGTCCGAACACTTGGATGATGTCGTCCAGGATACCGAGCAGCATACATAGCACACTCCCGCTGGGCATTTTGATCAAAATAGCCATACATCAACAGGATATCGACCTTTTCCGCAATTGGTAAACGGTCCATTTTAACACGGTAATGTATCACGAAGCAGATAGCGTCCGCACTGGCGGAATGTTACGTGATACCACGTACTTATACGTTTGTGACTCTTACAGCGCCATGTATCACAAAGCGAGAAAAGTGGTCCAGCTAAAACATTCATATTTCTTTACGTACTACACGAATATGTAACAAAAATGGGGGTTCCTATTTTTAAAAAAAACGCACTTGAATCGGCAGCGCCGTCTAGCGGGCCAAACATAGCGCCATCGGGTTCCCCCCTTCAGGCTAGACGAGTTTGGTTATTTGTAGTTTTTTCGTTTGATGCTTATTTCGTGAGATATTTGGCTCGGTCACTATCAATGGACCATCCTGTATACATGGTGAACAGTAGCGTCCTATCACACTTCCTTGGGGTATTCCGGAAATTACCTTTACATCTGTCGACATTGTTCCGCTGAGAGCGACATGTTGAATTCTATCTGCAAGGAAGTTTGGAAACCAATAGCAAATCTGCTCAGATACTCGATAAGCTCTTATTTTTTTTCACTAACAATAAATGGTAGTGCAGGACGGTGTTAAATGCCTTCCCGAAATCAAGGAACACGGCACAATCCCGAGCGCCGTTGTCTACAGCAGTACGGATCTCATGTAGGAAAAGAGCAAGTTGAGATTCGTAAGTTCTGTGTCTGCGGAATCTATGTTCATTTTTAAAATGCTTTAGCATAAAACAGGCTGCATAATTTTATAACAGGTTGAAATCAACGATACGCGTGCATCTGTCCTACGGCCCTTCTTGAAAACGGGAGTGACCAGCGCTTTTTTCCGTCTCTAGGTACCCTTCGTCGTTCCAGCGATCTACGATAAACGGCTGCTAGAAGGGGAGCAAGTTCTATTCCGTATTATTTGTAGAATCTTATAGGTATCTCATTTGGTCCTGGTGCCTTTCTACTAATAAGCGATTGTAATTGCTTATCTATTTCGCGATCGGTTATCGCAATAAGTGTCATTTCGACGTTTGTACGATGACGGAAATGTGGTACAGTACTAAGATCTTGCGCGGTCAAACAACTTCGGAAGACCGAATTCAATACATCCGATTTCTCTGTTACCTTCCGTTTCGATGCCTGGTCTGAGTGAATGAACAGATGATTTCTAATCGCTTACTGATTTTACGCAAGACCAAAAGCTCTTAGAATTTGTATTGAGATCAGTTGACAAAGTTTCACTTTCAAAGTTACTGGATGCCTCTCTCTGCTCTCCTTACGCTGAATTTCGTTTCGTTCAGTTTTTGTTTGTCAGCTAGGCTTTGACTTCTCTTTGAGACGAAGCTCTCATTGTTTACGAAGCAGTTTTCTAACACTGCTATTAAACCACGGCGGATCTTTCCCACTCCTTAGGACGTCACTCGGAAAATACTTCTCTATGGCGTGTTGAACGATGTCTTTGAATTTTTTCATTTGTGCTCCACATCTTCTTTCTCATGAAGGATGCTGACTATTCAGATACTCTGCAATTTGTGTCCCGTCACTCTTACTAAGAAAAATATCTTACTACTTTTCTTAACATTCGTTGTAAAGCCCGTAGTCATAGTTGCTTAGTTGCTATCACTGATACCTTCGACTACGTTAATTTATTTGATAAATTCAAGTCTGTTTGTTGCTAAGTAGTCTGTTACCTTCACAGGTTGGTTCTCCACTTGCTCAAAGTAATTTTCCGACAAGACATTTAGAATAATCCTTGTCTTTGGCACCAGTTGATCGCATGACTCTCTGAATCTATACACAGCAAGTTGAATTAACCCCATCCTGTCCCATTGCAATAGCATGGGGCGGGGAGGTGACTTCATCAGCTTTCCACGCATAGACTGGGAGAGTCATTCCTTTGAGCAGATTTCAGAACTCGAAGTGCGCATTTATAATGCTTTTGTGTCCGTTACTCCACGTATACTTCGCAATGTATGGAGTGAAATGGATTATCGCTTAAATGTTGTCTATGCTACCACCTATAAAGTGTATAAAAATTGATCTGAAGTATGTAAAAAAATGAACCTTTTTTACATTCTCCATAATTCTTATCGATGTAGCACTATGCATTAAAGAGTTACAGTCGTCTGAATTCTCAAAATTCATTTTGAACTGCATTATAGTGGACGGCGTATATTCAATAGAAACGACTTGTATAATGACCTTTGCTCCTCTGGATGTTCTGGGAAACTACTGCAGATACGCGCCTAGGACATGTTTTATTAGATTCATAAGACCAATAACAACAAAATAAATGGAAATCGTGCTTTACTTTAACCTCGTACAATTTTGTGATGGCCTCATATTGGCGAAGTTGCTAAATTTCGGGCAAAATCTTTTATTAGCCGTAACTCTGTAAGTAAACATTTGCGGACCTATGTTTATATGAACTTTTTCTTTAGTCTTACTTGTAGAACAACATATTAAAATATTTTCTTATCTTCGTGACTCACCCTGTATACGTACATACGGACAATGCTTTCGAGTGGATAACACCATCGCCAACAAACTACCTGACCCTATCGGATCAATCGTTTATATAAACATAAATGACTGATCCGATAGAATCAGGTTATTCACTGACGATGATGTTATCCACAGGAAATCTATTGTCCGCGGACGATCGTCAGAAAGTGCATAAAGCTTTGCGCAAAGTTTTCACTTGGTGAAATTAATGGCAGCTCTGTTTCAATGAAGATAAATGCAAGATAATGCCTGTGTGAACAACATCCGTCAATTTCAGCATGGCAGTGCTTCATACGCTGAGACAAGTTACTTGGCAAATATACGCTATGTCTACTACATCGTCACCTCAGGATGCGTGCATCTCAGTACCTCGCATCACAGATTAGGCGCCTGCTATCTCATCATAATCGAAACACCATATCTCACTTATCTAGTTTCCTCAACTGCGCCTATGTAAAAAGTAAAAACATTCACAAACTCCTTCCCTGTAGCCACTGTCCGTCTTTGGAACAAGCTACCTGCATTATGAGCACAATGCAATGCTCTGTTGCTTTTAAAATGAAGCTAAATGGATAACTTCCCTGAACTTCATAACTATTCCACAAAATTTACGTATGTGGCAAGTTTCCCTGCGTCAAATAGCAAGGTAAATGCTTCCATGTTCTCCCAGTAACTCTTTTTTTCCGTTTTTATTCCTCAGTCGGGTAGGCGAGTCACTTCTCCCCCATGTTCTTTACTTGTGTCTCATCACGTTCGTCTTCCTATCCCTCTCCTACTTCTCTCAAGTCCATCGGTGCTAGTGCTCATAGTTTAAGTCTAGCTGCGTGTAATTTGTCTTTATTGTTGTACTTGTCATGGACGACTACAATTTTTTTGCACTATTTTTGTCAATGTAATTTCTAAATTGAAATAAATGGTTGTACCTCCGTCATTAGTTGCATTAAGAAGTATTTTTTGTTGTTGATGGTGACTAATTTCTAACACCTATGTCCATTTTCAAACCATCCTAAGTTACAATTGGCATGACAATTTTACACAAACGAGGCATTCATATTTGTAATACAAATATTACGCTAATTACAAGTAAGATATACAAATTTGCCATGGTCAATTCGTTTTATGAGTTGCCTTACTAGTTAAGTTACATATCGTTCCGTAAGCGTTACAATACAGGCAGAAGCCGATATACAAAAATTACACCTGAAGTGAAGATCAAAGCGGCACTATGGCCGACTCAACAACAGTAAATAGGCCACATAGGACGAGCATAGGGCAACTGGTGTGCAGAGACTCAAATGGTCGCCAGCTAAAATCCTAGAGGCTGCTGACAGCCGAGTGCATCGAAGATAAAATGTTTATTGACGAAACAATACATTCTTTTTTATTTCATTAACCTAACATAGGCTCAAAAGCACTACAATGTCAAAGAATGTTTTGCTAAGACCACTCACTGGTCTCCAGTGGATCGACTTACATAAAAGTGCTATGCATTACGTCATGACACGTCATCTGCAGAAGACGCTGCAGTTTCGTGAGCTACGCCCAGTAGTAATACTGTTATGAATTACATATAATTTATGTCCGGTCCCAAAAAAATTATATGACTTTAAAGCAACGTAAAACCAAAAAGTGTGGCAGCCCCCGCTCCAAAAATAAATTAACCAACCAGTTTCAAAAAGACTGCGCCCTAAGCAGATCAACTCAACAGTAATATATTAGTTTATATTCAATCCTCTAATTGAGAAGAGAAGTGTCTTACTTTTATATAAAGCGTAGTAAACAATAGTAAAGTGAGCAAAAGTTACATTTGGACTATAATAACTTAAAATTACAACGAGAGGCATTATGCACAAGTACTAAAAAGTAGGAACAAACAACCAGTGTACAGTGAATCACACATAGACAAGCTATTTATAACAAATATACTTAGTTTTACATTCTTTGCAGTAATGAGCAAAAATTACATTTCTTTTTGTTACAAATTAATTAGTGTGACAGCACATCCAATACTGAAACGATAAGCACCGACGTCTGAAGAAAACCAGATGAAATAGCAAAATAATTTAAAAAAAAATTAAAAGTAAATTAGAAAAATAACGAATCTTTACTTTTTACAGATTAAGCTTCTTATTATGCACAAAGTCTAAAAATAACAATCAGCATGCCACGCATAGTTACTTGTTTGTTTCTGCTTTTTAATCTTTGCGCGTAACGCACGTTGTGATTTTAAGTTATTGTAGTTAAATGTAATTTTTGATCACTGTATGTAAAAACATTTACAGCGCTCTATATGAAAGTAAGACACTTCTCTTCTCCATGGAGTTTTATATATAAACTAACCTGTTATTGTTGAGATGATCTGTTTAGGGCGCACTCTTCCTGTAAATTAGCAGGTTAATTTATTTTTGAAGCGGGGGCTGCGTTGTAGTAAAGTCGTGTATCTTTTAGGGACTGGACACAAATTATGTATAATGCATAACAGCATAACTACTGGGTGTAGTTCATGAAATTGTAGTGTCTTCTGCAGATGACGTGTCATGACGTAAAGCATAGCACTTTGGTGTGATTCGACCCAATAGAGACCAATGAGTGGTCTTAGAAAACAATTTTTTTTATATTGTAGGCTTTTCAAGTCTACATTAAGTTAATGAAATAAAAAAGAATGTATTGTTTAGGCAGTAAACATTTTATCTTCGACGCACCCCGTTGTCAGCAGCCTCTAGGGTTTTACCTGGCCGACACTGGTGTCTCTACAGAACAGTTCTCTTATGTTCGTCCTATGTGGTCTGTTTACTGTTGTTGAGTCGGTCATAGTGCCGCTTTGATCTTCACTTCAGGTGCAAATTTTGTACATAGGCTTTCGCCTGTACTGTTACACGTTACGATACGTAACTAGTAACTAAATACCCGTGACAAATTTGTATGTCTTACATGTAATTAATGTAGTATAATTGTATTGCAAATATGAATGCCACCTTTGTGTAAAACTGTCATGCCAATTGTAAGTTTCTTTGTAGGATGGTTTGAAATTGGACATATTTGTCAGAAATTAGTCACCATCAAGAAATAAAAAAAGGATACTTCTTAATGGAATTGTGACGGAGCTACAACTGTTTACTTCAATTATGAAATTAGTTGCGGACCTATTTTTCACCTGCAGCATGGTGCAATTTCGTAATTTATAAATGCTGGATCCTACAAGGTGCGTCTGAAAAATTCCATGAAAGCTATCAGAAAACTAAGAAATCAAGAGATGCAAACAAAGTGCATTTACTGGCCTTCAAAGCAATCACCGTTGGTTGCAACACGCTTCTGCACCTGTCGCAAACCTGTTGGAAATTGTCAGCAAGCGCTTCTTGTTGATCGCTAGAAGCATCGTTGTCACGCGTTTTGGATAGCCGCATCATTACAGGAGATGAGACCTGCTGCTACCATTACGTTCCGCAGACCAAGCAACAATCTATGGCATACTGTTCATCGTCTTCCCCGTCTCGCTCGAGTAGAAATTCATGCTGGATCATGCCCTTGTTGTCGAAAAAGGCGATCTTAAACTTGAATTTTGTCAATCGACCTTTTCTTTTGGGATCTGGTTTCAAGGAAGATCGTTTTGACGCGAATTATTCGCAATATTCACGAAGAACGAGCTTTGATGAAAGACGTTTTTGCGGCTTATCACTTCTTCCATCCAAATCTTGGCAAATCTGATGAAGTACGATCATTTAATCTTCGTGAGACACTGCATTCAGTGGACGGTGTTGGGTTATACCATCCTCTCGACGACGAGGTGTGAGAATGAAGCAGTAACTAGAAACTACCATTTGGAAGGACGGCTAGGGGAATCAACTGAGACCATTCAAGGGAAATATCCCAGCATTTGCCTTAATCGGTATAAGGACATAACGGGAAATTTAAATCAGAACGGTCAGATACGTATTTGAATCACACTGTGCTAGCTCCACAAAAAAGTATGGTTAGTCAAATAAAAAATATCTGAATCAAAGGCTAGAGCGAGTTCACAAAACGTAATGTTCTGCATATGGTGACACTAGGAAGGTGTTTTGTGTTACGAACTGCATTCGAGTGGTGAGTTCATCGCAGTTGGAATTTTTTGTCAACAAGTGAGATGCCTTGCGATCGCAATAGAAGAAAACTATCAAGGAATCTACGTCAAGTATTACTAATGTGCGAAAATCGTCCGTCTGCACTCTGCTCGTTCCACTTACATAGAAACTGGTGCAAATAATTAACTATGTTATCATTGTCAGTTACAATGCACAAGATTCATGCAGTAATAGTATGCTTGTACATGTCTCACTGGGCCAACTAATTATAATTATACAGCAGTTGTATTATACCTACATGAACAGTTACTGACCATCATCACTATCACATTCCAGAAATCAAATAAAGACTATAATTGTAACTAGAATAATACACATACATGGAGTGATTTTGCTCCTTGTCAGTGCCGCACCTGTGTCGATGATTTGTGACAGGCGCAGATTATGTTCACAGCTGATTACGATTTTCAGTCCAGCAAAGAGATATGTTACGAATGCCTATATCAGGTGAGATGATAATCATAGGCTGACAGAAAAGAAACGTTAAACGGAAATCGTTCAGAAGCTGTTCGTGAAGCTCATGAAGCACCAGCACTTTGGTATATTCCAACAGTAAAACTCACACATAAAATTCCATAATTCTATTTTATGAAACCATATGATATAGGTTGCAGTAGCTATTGGGAGATGAAGAAGCTTGCAAAGGATAGAGTAGCATGGAGAGCTGCATCAAACAAGTCTTTGAACTGAAGGCCACAACAACAACAACATGATAATTTCAAAGTCGAAAAAACATTAATGACACATAATGGAAAAACGTACTCTGACTTACACCCTCCACATACGAGTACCAGGATTGTGCGGTCATTTGTCACACTGGGAAGTTCAGTATTTCTGTGGGGGTCTGTCATTACCTGATCTAAAATCTGCCTTGCCAGTTATTACGTACTATTAGGCTTAAAAATATCCGAATGACACCCGCCAGATTTGTATGCTACCCACATAACGTAGCATCCTTGCAGGTCGTTTAATCATCTTTCGGTTCAGTCTTTTGAACATACAAGATAGTAACTACAACAGACTATTAGCGAACAATGCTCTGTAAGGCTATCAGTCCAGTTACAAATTAATACCAGCTTAGCTGAAAAGCAATCCATATACCACTTATTCTTCCGACCTTGGAGCTCAAACTTCACGTTTCTTGCTCTTTACCGAACAAGCAAGAAGAAAATTTCTTTGTGGATGAAAACGTACATTTCACTTGGATTGATGTCATCTTTATGTCTGAACCAGTAGCTTTCTATAGGAGTAGCACCCAAAAACTGTCTGATCATTAATTTCTCTCTTATTTTTGTCTATGTAGTATTAAAATATGCACTCTTCTAATACTAACGAATATAACTTATCACGGAAACATTACGACTAATGTCTAATTTAATAAAATAAATAGTAACGGTAATACGAGACTGCCTGAGACTTTACTCATTAGTAAGATATTACGCAGTTTTGACCTCGATAGGTTCTCTGTTTATATGAAGTCCCGTGTCCTGCAGAAGAAGCATTTTCAGACTGCCATGTAAATATGTTAACGTGACAGTGAGAGTAAACCAAAAACGAAAAACAGTTACCACATTGTTCAATGCCACACATAAATCAATCAATTTTTATATTCACAAAAAACAAAAATTACGTCAGTATAAGCAGAAAAATGCCGCAATTTCTAAACTTTTTTACCTTTGTTTGTACTGGGTACTAAAACAAAGTTTTGAGAAGAGTTGAAGATAGATAAGTAAAGATTTCCTTACTGATTTTCGACCTGGAAGTTTTAAGCTCCGTAAGAAAAATGGTAAGAAGATGAATAATTGTCTGTCTTTCCTGGGATACTGCAACGGTGAGCTAGGCTAGTAAGCTCCCCTTTCACAAAGCAGCCACATTACCTCTTAGTACTGCCTGCAGCACTCTTTCACGGCAATTTGATCGTTAACAGATAATTTGCAACATAAGATGTAACACTAGTTGCAGGTTCTATGTGGAACGACGCTCCTAGAATCAAGTCAAAATTTTGATAACCCAATTTACATCTTAAGTGAGAATCATTCTGATTACATATTGCAAATTACAAGAAAATATCAAGTTAATTTAGCAGAATAATTCTGTACCACTCCAGGAAATAAATGAATGGTCACATGATTGTCAAACATATTCTATAAAGTTGCCGATTCTCCATTAGACGACCGACAATGAGGAATACGTTTGCTCAGCCAGTGTGTTTCTCGAGCTGGCTAACACTCGGGAAGCTTGGAGTCGATGACGTGGCAGGCTCTGGTGCCACCACATTGACTGGAGCCAAAGTAACCAAGGTACAGGCCAACGAGATTATTCACATTTCTGGAAATATGATTTTGGTCTAAGGTTTAGTTACAAATTATATACAGGCGCACCGACTCATTAACCGGAAGTGACACGCTTTTTTATATTGACCAGGTGCTGTCAACATTATTAGTTAATGGCCCTCGTTTTAACATTATACACTTAAAACAGTTTTCCTTAAGAATACTTTCGTTACAACCGCCTCTAACACACAATAACACAATTGAAAAGAAGACATAACACTGATTAAAAAATACGAACATGCACAAGGTCCATTAGGACCTTGCCTAGTACAGCGGTGCGGGTCTCCAGACGCTCTGTCAAGAAGCATGCGACTTCATTTCCATTCCAATTTCAAGTTGAAACTTGCTTCCTGAAATGTTATTTACTGTAATAAATTTGAGTTTTCTAGTGTTAAGGATTGTGTTAGATCAAATAATAATGAACGATTTTCCTGAGATCTGCATCATCGTGGTATTAATTTGCATCTGGACTGATTGCCATACAGAGCAATGTTCTGTAGTGGTCTATTGTAGTAACTATTTTGTATGCTGAAACGACTGTACGGAAATTAGAAGACCTGCAAGAAAGTTACGTTATTTGTGTTGCTTACAAATCAGGTGGAACGCAATTCATGAATTCATGTCGTTCGGATACCTTTGAGCATTATAGAACCACTAAGACAACTTTTGCCCTGTTGTGGCAAAACAAGCGCGGTATCATTTGAGCGATACAGAGGCGAAAGAGAGTGCCGGGACTTACCACAGTTCACTGCTACTAGAGCCACGTCATCATAACGCGCTCGTGCGTAGCATACAAAGTATTGTGCCATAATATAAGGATGAAATTTAAAAAATTAAGGTAGCTTTTCCAAACTTTGTTAATACAGGCTTCTGTATATTAATGTTTAAACTGTTAAATCTCAGAGTGATCAGATGAATATATTTACCTAAATACATCGTTTAAAAAAAAAAAGTGGCGCTAAATAATAAAGCTAGAGAGCCAAGAAATGCTCAGAATGTGCATATGTATGTCGCAATCAACTGTGAAAAGTCTCAACTTGATCCGTGCAATATTTCGGTCAAAATCGGTGTTTTTACGAAAACTTGAGGGCGCTAAATATTAGACTCAGAAATATGACAATTTGTATGAAGCTTCAGTTTGACATAAAAAACATTAACTATGTGACCCTATTATGTCACCTCCAATAGTTTTCAAATAATCTACCGAAAACTAGATTTGGGACAAAAACGCAGTAGTAGATTAAGTACCAGTTATATTAACGATAGACAATTCTGGTTACAGCACTTGATTACATCCAGTAAATAATAAATCTATAGCAAGTTTCAAGACTTTAATCTGAATACCAATCAATACAAGGTCTCTTAAAGTTGTAATTCAGAGGTCATGTTCTACTTTCAGTTCGGTTCTGAAAATTCTAGCCGGCAAAGTTTTAATGCAGTCGAGCTGAAACATTTTCTGTAATTAAAGCCAACTTTACTCCGTTCATATAGAAAATACGAAGCCTGAAATTTGTACACAACAGTGTTATGAAACAATATGTGTGAAAAAAGCGGCAATTTAGATGATGCTACCTGGGTATATAGCAATTATTTTGGAAATTTATGGTAAGTTCCTTTGGGATCAAACTGCTGAGGTCTCGGTCCCTAGGCTTACACGTTACTTAATCTAACTTACGCTACGGACAACACACACACACTCATGCCCGAGGGAGGATTCGAACCTCCGACGGGGGGAGCCGCGTGAAGCGTGGCATGGTGCCTCTGAGGGGGTATAGAACAGATGACGGCAGACGATCCCTTCGGCCGTCCGCAGCGCCCATATATAAATAAGGCCTGAGAGGCGGTGACATCCGCCTCCTGAAACTCCTGTCCGGCCGGACGAGGGGTCTGCATCCTTCCACCATCCTTCACACCTACAAATCCATGATCAGCCCCATCCTTTGTTATGTCAGCATCGCTTGGATTTCCGCCCCTCCCCGGTTCTATAAAGCCCTCCAAATCCTCGAACGCCATGCACTCCGCCTCGCCTTCCGCATCCGCCTTCCGTCCCCCACGCGCATCCTCTATGACCTCATCCCCTTCCCCCACCTTCTCCTTTTCCTTGAACACATCCGCACACTATATATTGTCCACCGCCTTGCTCCCCCTCACCCCCTGGTGTCTCCCTTCCTCTCCACTCCCAACCAGTTGCCGCGCCTTTACCGTTGTGTCCCTCCCTCTCTCCATCTCCACACCCTCCATCTCCTTTCCCAACACAACTTCCACCGTCTACCACTCCCGGATGATGAGCTTCGCCCTGACATCTACCCTTCCTACCAACTCTAACCCCCTCTTCCTGCCTCCTCCTCAGGGCTCCCTCTCCTCCCCCTTCCTCCTTCTGAGCGGATTTCCCCTCCTACTCCCCGTCCATCTCTTGTGCCTTCTTTCAGTGTCTCTGCGCTCCCTCCTGCCCTGTCTTCCCTTTTCCTCTCCCGCCCCATGTGTCTCCTGCCTCTTCGTGAACCCACGGTTGCCCCTCCTCTCTTCATCTCGCCGCTTCCCCAGCTGCCCCATGCTCTCCCCTCCTTTTCCATCCTCTCTGACCTTTCCCTCGGCAGGTCCCGCCTGGTAGTTTTATTCTTCGTCGTGTGTGCTCCAAGTGGGTTTTAAGTGTGTTGTTTCGGAGTGTTTTTAATACCGTGGCCAACTTTTAACCTGTGCATGCGCATCCAGTGTCTTCTCTGTGTTTTAAGAATCGCCAACTGTGTTTTTTAACTTTCTGGTGACTTTTTTAACTGTTCCCAATGAACTTTTCAATGACAGTGTATTTTTACCTCCATTTTCTCCCCTTACTCTGTGTTTATGTTCCCCTTTTTTATCTCCTTATGTATGTATTAATTTATTCTTGTTTTAGTTATCATGTCACTCGGCTGAAGAGCGGCGGATTGTGCTGCTGACAGCCCTCCCCTGGCCATATGGGTCAGGGGCATGAAATCACAATAAAGAGAAAAAAAAAAAAAAGGCGGTGACACACACATTTCGCACCGAGCTATCACTCCGTCTGCGACAGTCAAACGGCAGGGTACGCGCTGCCTCGGTTGACGTCACAGCCAGGCTGCTGGTAAATGCATGTTTTCGGTACACATAGGAAGTGAACTTGCGAGGACTGTACACCGTCTTGGATCGCTTAGATTTCGCGGAAGTAACTGTTTGTGTGCCGCCCGTGATGTTAAAAACACCGCGTGGCAAGTGGTGAGATTATTTTCCACCTTTGTGGCGAGCAATTAACTTCTGATATTAGAAGTCAGGGTGAAAGACCATTAAATGGGAGCTTACCGTAGAGGTCGTCTCTGAACTGCTCATAGTGCTGTTTATGGTAGAGGCACTATTATTATTATTATTATCAGGAATATTTCTATGATGTGCGTGTGAAATTTTATCAGAGATATGAATCAGTCACAACTCAAACTTTCATTTGTAATCTTAGTTCCTCATCCCGTTGAGTAAATAGAGAGTGGAAACATTTCTTTCACTGAGTACAAGAAACATATGGACTTGCAGACTGGAAATTATGGTCAATATGTTCTCCATTGCTTTCTGGCTGACAGCAAAAATAGATTTCAGGCTGTCGTGAAAGATGGCGACGAATGAACAAATACAATATTCCTTATTCCATTGTTCCACCAGCCAGCCCACACTGTGAGAATGGTATCAAAATAAAAAGTATTTTTAACATACTCCAATCACCATTCACAAGTTGTTTTAGCTCTTTTTATTAAAAAAATAAAGAAATAAAAGTAAACAGTGTTTCCGTTTTCTGGCTTACATAATTTTACACTCAAAACGTATGGTGTGTACTTAATAGGTGTGTTGTGGTAGCGCATGCAGCAACTATATTCATGAGATGTGTAATAATGATTATGAAATTCGAGATTGTGATACAAATTTATGCTAGAGTAGAATTTACGTGACATGACTGCTGGAAATTTTGTTTCAAAGTTTTTCACCAATTACTAACATTCACATTGTTACTGAAGCACGCACAATTAGACACAGTATTCCACATTCTTCAAGACAATTCCTCAACAAAAGCTCTAGTTGCTTAACCTACGGTGACACATCTGTAAAACAGCGTACCATCCATTTTAAATGTAAATGAGTGTAAGCCATCTGAGATGAATTTTGTCAATTGGAAACAGGTACAGTGGTTTTAAATTAAAATAAAATTAGATTGTGTCTGGATGCTGCTGTACGTTATAAACATTCTGTGCCACACAGCAACCAACATTTTACAAAAATGACCACCCTTCGCAAAATAGAAACAGTGCAAGTATTTCAGTGTCGACGAATACATATCACGACATCACAGACATCCTGCGTCCTCATGTGTTACCTCTCATGTGAGAGTATGACAGTGTCATTTTTCAATCGGTTAATACATGTCCATATATGCATGTGACTCTATGAACGATTTGCGTGATGTTCAGTCATTGCTTCGATATGGCTAGAGCCCACCCAAGATCACCTTACAGACACTTATTTAAGGAACTAGGGCTATTCACAGTACCTTCGCAATAGACACACAGAGGAGCCAAAATATCATGATCACCTGCTTAATAGCTTGTTAGCCGGACGGTGTGGCCGAGCGGTTCTAGGCGCTACAGTCTGGAACCGCGCGACCGCTACGGTCGCAGGTTCGAATCCTGCCTCGGGCATGGATATGTGTGATGTCCTTAGGTTAGTTAGGTTTAAGTAGTTCTAAGTTCTAGGCGACTTATGACCTCAGCAGTTAAGTCCCATAGTGCTCAGAGCCATTTGAACCATTTGAACTTATGAAATTTGTTCTTGATAAGCCATCACTGTTCCCCAAAATAATAGCGAAGTGCATAGCTGCAACACTAGACGAAAGGATGATATTCGCTATCCAGGGTTAAATCTCACTTTGGCACAGAAAATGGTGAATTATGCTGCCACGAAAGTCTTTGCTCATTTAACAAACAGCATTAAAAGTCTGACAGCCAACCATTATTTAAAAACAAACTAAAAGAATTTCTGAATGGCTATGACTACTTGTTCTACTCAATAGATGAATTTTTAGATACGAAGAAGTAATTGTAAAAAAGAAAAGTTTGATTTAACCTACACCGTGTAAAGGAACCTTATGCTAAAGTGTCACGCTCTACATCATTGCGAAATGTCTTATTCGTGATGATGGAGCAAGTATGTAACATTGAGATATTCCCATTGGGCAGCAAGATCCCCTGGTCTCTCCCCCAATTGAATACGTGTAAGACCAGCTCGGAGGTCAGCTTATTTCCCAACCAAATCAGTGCATGCTTCCAGGCAAGAGGGGGTACAACATCAAACTGATTAGTGGGCGCATACTGCCAAGTTATTTATAAATTTGATTCGATTCTGTTGTTAATGCAGTAACATCAATTTTAAAACTCACATCATTTACCCTCTCAAGCAGGTAGGTTTTATCTCGTTTCCTCCTCCCCTTCGCCGTGCCTCACTTTTTTTGCTAGGCAACTCTAATCAGTTTGACAAACCGTCAGCCGGCATTTCTCCGATCTTATAATATCCGCCCGAAATTTTCCTGGACAAACAATTTAAAGAATTCAACGGTAGGTTTGTTTATAAATAAATAAATCTTCTGCAACCAGTCACGATTTTCTTTATTTTACTATTCGCACGACGCGTTTCGAGAAATAATTCCCATTTTCAAGTGCGTTTTTTTATGTGTGTTAAGCCATTTCTTTTGATGTTGTCAGTGTGTGTGAGTCTGCTTCATTTTGTTGACTTTTAAGTTTTCTAATGGTCCATTTGTGTAGAGAGTCACACACACTTAACATCACACACAACTTGTACATTTCACACATCGAAAATATCTTATATAAACAAAACAGTTACAAAGATCTTTGTAACTGTTCTGCTCAATAGATGAAAGATCTTTGTAACTGTTTTGTTTATATAAGATATTTTCGATGTGTGAAATGTACAAGTTGTGCGTGATGTTAAGTGTGTGTGACTCTCTACACAAATGGACCATTAGAAAACTTAAAAGTCAACAAAATGAAGCAGACTCACACACACTGACAACATCAAAAGAAATGGCTTAACACACATAAAAAAACGCACTTGGAAATGGGAATTGTTTCTCGAAACGCGTCGTGCGAATAGTAAAATAAAGAAAATCGTGACTGGTAGTAGAAGATATATTTATTTATAAACAAACCTATTGTATCTACAGTAGCAGGCTTTCAAAAACCATTTATAATGGATCAAATCAGAATTCAACGGTAATCGCTAGGAAATGGCCAGGAAGCCTGTTACGTAATAAGATGACCCGAGGAGCAGACAAAATTGCTCTGGCCGGTGAATCGGCTTCGGCTTTGTTCCACAGCGGACACGGGCAATCACAACTGCAGCCAAGCGGCACGCCGCCCGTGACGTCACACCGCTGCTGGCAGCTCCGCGCGACTTAAAGCAACACCGACTCAAAGGACCTTTGAGTCGGTGTTGCTTAAAGAAGCTGATGCCAGACGAAACACATCAGTGCGTCCAGAGTTTGAGAAGAGCTGCTACTGCGACAGCGTCTTCACTCTATAGTAACCATTCCTTGACACATGGTGTAATTTAATTTTAGGCATTAATATTCTCCTGAGTAGACAGTACCGCAGCTAAAAAATAATAAAATCTATTATGAATATAGGGTGGCTCAGATAAAGTAGCTCCCGTAAATTCAAAGGAAATGCAGCTAAACTGAAAAATACAGTGATAAATACATTTATAGAAGATGCTGAAAGTGACACCCTACAACATCAATACACAGCTATGCACGTCTACATATTCAGAGACTCGCGGCTAGGGTTCAGATACTGATGGCGGCAACTTCACAGCTGATGTTTCTTTCAGTTCCTCTATTTTGTGTGGGTTTATTTCATAGACCTTGCTCTTCAAGAGTCCCCACAGGAGAAAATCACATGTTGTACATCCGGCAAACCTGGTGGCCATAAATGTTTGCTGACAGTAGTACGTTCCTCAGTGAGGACATCACGGAATTCTTCCAGGGATACCTCGGACATGTGACATGTTACCCCATTTTGCTGGAAGATGCAGTATTGTCTTTCATATTCAGTGAGTTGAGCACAAAATGTATCAAAAATTCCCGTATATGCAACCGTGTTGAGAGTAGTGTTAAAAACTTCGGTCCAATTATGCGTGTTCCTTTTAAACCGGACCAAACGCCGATTTTTTCATCAGGCAGTTCCCCGTTGCCCAGTGCTTCGTGTTCTGTGAATTCACCTCACCAGAAAGATGAAACCATGCATGATGTAATGGAAAGGGTCTAACAAACATCGTTGTATGTTATTCAAAAGCCACGTGCAGTAATCTACACGTTTCTGCCTGTCATCCTCCCGTAATTGCTGCACAGTCGTCAGACGGCATGGCTTCAGATTAACACTTTTCAATTTTCGCTGACAACACCCCCTACTTACATGTGCCTTTTGGGCAAATTTACGAGTAGACTTCCTTGGGCTCTGAATAATTCTTCGGTGAATGTCTGCAACAACTTCTGTTATGAGAACTGAAGGAATTCTTTGTCATTTTACATTTTGCACAGATCCGTAGGTGAGCCAATTTTTATACAGACGCTGTATTGCTCTCTTTGCTGCTAGTCCTCTATCCGGGTGCTTGACTCCGAAAATTTCGCGAGTTTCCTTAACCGAACCTGTTTTCACATATGCTTCCACAATTTCAGTTCTTTCTTCTATCGAGAAAGTCATTTTGCCGACCGCAAAGAGAAACATCAAACTTCAGTGATGAAATAAATTGAAATACTGATAATCGATTACTGCATGAAACTATCCATTGTTGTAGCTGTTTATTCTGTTTCAGAACTGTTTATCCTATTTCAAAAATCGAAATATTGCTTTCGCATTAAAAGGCGTGGTGGTCACACGGTATAATAAACTGTCGACAAGGATGAAGATGTCACAGCCACATTCTTAGATATTTCTAAGGCTTTTCTTGCTATTGCCCATAAGATTCTACAACATCCTCCAGGACCCTTATGAAAAATAGATGGAGCTACTTGTTCCGATCATACCTTGCATACTGGATACAAATAGTAATGGTAACACAAACCGCAAATTAGGTTAAACCTTTAATGAAACACTTACTACTACCAAAATACCTTAATATGGGCGTTTATCAGGGTATTATGTTAGTGGCATTCCTATTTCTGACATAAATCAATGACTTTCCTAATAGTGTTAGTCATGAGCAAAAATTCTGTTCGCTGATGAGAGAAATGTTACAGTCACTGAGGAAACTTAAAAATTCCTTGCAGAGAAAGCAAATGAAACGATGAAGGGCCATTACAAGTGAACAGAATCCAATAAAGATACGTTGACCACGGAGAAAACAAATGCTATAAACTTCAGCTTGAAGAGGGTAAGTGACACTGTAAATTTAAATGAAGATGTTACACGTACAGCCTGCGTTATAAATACGAAATTTCAGGGAATGAATATTCATTCTCATTTGAAGTGATGCGAGCAGCCGGCCGCGGTGGCCATGCGGTTCTAGGCGCTCAGTCCGGAACCGCGCGACTGCTACGGTCGCAGGTTCGAATCCTGCCTCGGGCATGGATGTGTGTGATGTCCTTAGGTTAGTTAGGTTTAAGTAGTTCTAAGTTGTAGGGGACTGATGACCACAGATGTTAGCCGGCCGAAGTGGCCGTGCGGTTAAAGGCGCTGCAGTCTGGAACCGCAAGACCGCTACGGTCGCAGGTTCGAATCCTGCCTCGGGCATGGATGTTTGTGATGTCCTTAGGTTAGTTAGGTTTAACTAGTTCTAAGTTCTAGGGGACTAATGACCTCAGCAGTTGAGTCCCATAGTGCTCAGAGCCATTTGAACCCATTTGAACCACAGATGTTAAGTCCCATAGTGCTCAGAGCCATTTGAACCATTTTTTTTTATGCGAGCACAGGAATAAAACTACGAACAAAATGTCAACAGCATATCACACCCTTAGAGTCCCGTCATCAGCGTGTTATAGCCAGTCTACTCACTTCTAACATGTACGCTCAATTCGTAGGTATGGAATTCTGTCTAGTAGAAAACAAATGTAGAAATGCACAAAATATGAACATAACATTCAAACTACAGAAAAAGGGTCGTAATGGGAGGCCGTGCAAAAAAGTAATGCCTTCGAATTTTTTATGTGAAAACTCTTAAAGCATTTCAAATAAAACAAACGTTATTAACATTCTATATCTTTATTCTTCATGTCTACATATTTATTTCTCAACATAGTCACCCTGGCGACGAACGAGAGGCCAGCGTATTGATACCGTCACTGTAGAATGTTCGACTTTTTTGACGGTTTTACAGCCTCACCTCTGCTTGTACCGCTTCATCACTAACAAAGTGAAGTTCTCGAAGGTGTTCTGCAAGATTTGGAAAGAGATGAAAATCGGATGGGCTCAGGCCGGGAGTGTATGGAGGATGACCGATGACAGTGGGCCCAAGACGTCTGATTGTTGCAGACATCGCAGCAGTCGGGTGTGGTCTGGCATTCTAATGCATGGACGAACTCTTCGAATTTGAAACTTGATAACAGCACGCTGTTTCTCACGCACCGACCTAATTACATTACACACCGCCATGTTACACGCTACAATTCGAGGTCCTCTAGCGGCAATGGGTTGCAAATAGGTAGACATGAAGAACAAACATGTGGATGTCTATACAGTTTGTTTTATTTAAAAAGTTTTAAGAGCACTTTTCAGCATGCCCTCGTAACAATAACAACAAATATACATCGCGTTCATTGCAAACATCTGTTCAAAATATTGGAATTTTGATTACGCCGTGTGAGTATATTTGCCAGTCGATTATGTACATAAAAATGACCTTGATAATTATTACATAAACAGCTCTGTCCCTGACCATGTGACGAAATATCAACTCAATTTAGATCCATCAAGTGAGAATAAACATAAAGCCTAAAACAGCATTTACCTTCAAGGAATGAAATTGCACAATAAATTACTCAGGAAGAGTAAATAGATTAATAAAATGAATTTATTTAAATAGGTAGTTAAAAAGTGCTTGTTAAGCAATCTTTATTATACAGTGAAGGATTGTGTAGATAACAGAGAGTAGGCGTTTAGTGAAAAAAATGTTAAAACAAGTAAATAGTGACAATATTCTCTGACATTTCACACCACACTTTCGCACTATAATTTTTTCTTTTTTTTCCTGGAAAACCTTGCTCCAAAACTCTGTAAAGGATAATACTAAGTCGTGTCCTCTTTCTGAGCTCAAGCTCTCACTCATTATGGGCAGATGCTGACTGAGTTTACCGGGAAGCAAATAAGAAGGACACAAAATGAAAACTAAATACGGCCGCCATGGTTCTTATGTAAGCTGATAACGAGTGTAGTGTTACATTACCAAAATGTGCGTTCAGTATTAAAAATGTATTAAGAGGGTACCATTAACTTATTACGTTATTAAATAATTTTTTTGCAAAACAATATTGTAAACTAGAGATACACCGAATGAGGTAGCGGCGTTTTACATAAACTGGCCTTGTATCGAGACGGTGGACGAAAGTAAGCTGATTTTGTGTCGATTTCTTGGCGACACCACTGTGGCTTCATTGCATTAGGACACGTAAAGAGATCTGAAGATGGTCATCGCTGACCGGAACTGGTAGTCTAAGGACCCCAAAAGTTTTGTGACGTTGACGGAAAGAAAAGAAATTTATTTCCATTCTCTGTTCGGCCTTCCTGAATTAGGTTTTCCTTGGATTTCCTTTATTTCTTCAGGCAAATGTCTCGATGGTTCCTACTATAAGGCTGCAGTTGGTTAACTGTCTCATCCCTATGGAACTGGGCCTTTAACACACATTTGCACTATTTGCTTTTTATTTTTATATAATTTTACTTTTGACAAACCTGTGTATAATGTGCTATGACGATAGGCCATGAGTGATAAACTTATAATGGAACACGATTTATAACCAAAAATTTTTTGAAGGTCAGAAGATGATAGTTTCAACTGTCGCAACTGGTCGTAATTATTAATTACGAATAATACGACCTTCGCCATAAATATTGTTTTCATGACAGAAAAGATCTGCGTGATGTCCAAGATTACAGCAAACAACTGAGTTATGATGAAGCCCGTGGAATAACATTTCACATACTCTTTATTTGATACATAAAATTTCTAAGACTGAACAAGTACTCTAAATAGATGGCACTAGAGTATAGTATGCCTTTCTCTTAACGGATTCACTACATTTTCCTGGAACCATTCCAAGAATTTAAATCACTATTAATTTCACATTTTCATCCCATGTCACATCGCTTTTTAGTCGATCTCTAAAACAGAGTAAAAGCCGTTCTCAAGACTGTAGATATGAGTACCTACTAAAATGCCCTACTAGGGAGTTTCCTGTTGTAGGTGTTATGCCTTTGCCTTACACTTTGAACTACTTTACAGAGCAATGTACTAGGGGAACCTACAATTTTGACATGCATTTGAACCAAAATATCACCTTTTCCCCACGTAACAAACAAACGCCGTCCGAACAGGCCTTGAAGGGCCAATGTTACCAACCGGCCGCCGTGTCATCCTCAGCCTTAGGCGTCACCGGATGCGGATAGGGAGGAGCATGTGGTCATCACACCGCTCTCCCTGCCGTTGTCAGTTTTCGTGACCGGTGCCGCTACTTCTCAGTCAAGTAGCTTCTCAATCGGAATCACAACAGCAGCCGGCAGACCTGGACGGTGACCCATCCAAGTGCTAGCCAAGCCCGATAGCGCTTAACTTCGGTGATCTGACGGGAAACGGTGTTAACACTGTGGCAAGGCCGTTGGCTATTTATTCTCCACATATATCAACCATTTCCAAACGCAAAAGAAGCAACAAGAAACGGCCTGAACGATGTGTAGATTCCAAATGTTCGCCACTCATAAAGAAATCTGATACTACAGAACTATCATTGTTGCTGCGCATTACCTTGTACAGGGCGTTTCACATGTGACAGAAACGCTGTGTCTGGCTTTGCTCAAAAGGTTCCGCTAGTTACATAAGGCTCGTTCCTCTGTCCTGGTAGTTGCCATCTCGTTATCCGGAGATCTACATCTACATCTACATGAATACTCTGCAAATCACATTTAAAAGCCTGGCAGAGGGTTCATCGAACCACCTTCACAATTCTCTGTTATTCCAATCTCGTATAGAGTGCGGAAAGAATGAACACCTAAATCTTTCCGTACGAACTCTGATTTCCCTTATTTTATCGTGGTGATCGTTCCTCCCTATGTAGGTCGGTGTCAACAAAATATTTTCGCATTCGGAGGAGAAATTGGTGATTGGAATTTCGTGAGAGGATTCCGTTGCAACGAAAAACGCCTTTCTTTTAATGATGTCCAGCCCAAATCCTGTATCATTTCTGTGACACTCTGTCCCATATTTCCCGATAATACAAAACTTGCTGCCTATCTTTGAAGTTTTTCGGTGCACTCCGTCAGTCTTATCTGGTAAGGACCCACACCGCGCAGCAGTATTCTGAAAGAGGACGGACAAGCGTTGTGTCGGCAGTCTCCTTAATAGGTCTGTTACATTTTCTAAGTGTCCTGCCAACAAAAGGCAGTCTTTGGTTAGCCTTCCCCACAACATTTTCTAAGTGTTCCTTCCAATTTAAGTTGTTCGTAATTGTAATACCTAGGTATTTAGTTGAATTTACGGCTTTTGGATTAGACTGATTTATCGTGCAACCGAAGTTTAACGAGTTCCTTTTAGCACTCATGTGGATGACCTCACACTTTTCGTTATTTGGGGTCAACTGCCACTTTTCGCACCATTCAGATATTTTTTCTAAATCGTTTTGCAGTTTCTTTTGATCTTCTGATGACTTTATTAGTCGATAAACGACAGCGTCATCTGCAAACAACCTAAGACGACTGCTCAGATTATCTCCCAAATCGTTTATATATATAAGGAACAGCAAAGGGCCTATAACACTACCTTGGGGAACGCCAGAAATCCTTCTGTTTTACTCGATGACTTTCCGTCAATTACTACGAGCTGTGACCCCTCTGACAGAAAATCACAAATCCAGTCACATAATTGAGACGATATTCAATAAGCACGCAATTTCACTACGAGCCGCTTGTGTGGTACAATATCAAAAGCCTTCCAGAAATCCAGAAATACGGAATCGATCTGAAGTCCCTTGTCAATATCACTCAACACTTCATTTGAATAAAGAGCTAGTTGTGTTTCACAGGAACGATGTTTTCTAAACTCATGTTGACTGTGTGTCAATGGACCTTTTCCTTCGAGGTCATTCATAATGTTCGAACACAATATATGCTCAAAAATCCTGCTGCACATCGACGTTAACGATATGGGCCTGTAATTTAGTGGATTACTCCTACTACCTTTCTTGAATGTTGGTGTGACCTGTGCAACTTTCCAGTCTTTGGGTACGGATCTTTCGTCGAGCGAACGGTTGTATATGATTGTTAAGTATGGAGCTAATGCATCAGCATACTCCGAAAGGAACCTAATTGGTATACAGTCTGGACCAGAAGACTTGCTTTTTATTAAGTGATTTGAGTTGCTTCACTACTCCGTGCATATTTACTTCTACGTTACCCATCTTGTCAGCTGTTCTCGATTCGAATTCTGGAATGTTTACTTCGTCTTCTTTTGTGAAGGCATTTCGGAAGGCTGCGTTTAGTAACTCTGCTTTGGCAGCACTGTCTTTGATAGTATCCCCATTGCTATTGCACAGAGAAGGCATTGATTGTTTCTTGCCGCTAACATACTTCACTTACGACCAGAATCTGTTTGGATTTTCTGCCAGGTTTCGAGACAAGGTTTCATTGTGGAAACTGTTATAAGCATCTCACATTGAAGCCTGCGCTAAATTTTGAGCTTCTGTTAAAGATTGCCAATCTTGGAGATTTTGTGTCGGTTTAAATTTGGCATGTTTGTTTTGTTGTTTCTGCAACAGTGTTCTAACCCATTTTGTGTACCAAGGAGGATCAGCTCCGTCCTTTGTTAATTTATTTGGTATACATCTCTCAATTGCTGCTGATACTATTTCTTTGAATTCAAGCCACATCTGGTCTACACTTATATTATTAATTTGGAATGAGCGGAGATTGTCTCTCAGGAAGGCGTCAAGTGATTTTTTGTCTGCTTTTTTGAATAGGTATATTTTTCGCTTATTTTTCGAGGATTTGGGGATTAAAATATTCAAGTTCGCTACGACAACCCTATGTTCAGTAATTCCTGAATCGGTTTTGATGCTCGTTATTAACTCAGGAGGTCAAGTGTGTTTTCACAACCGTTTACTATTCGCTTGGGCTCATGAACTAACTGCTCGAAATAACTTTCAAAGAATGCTTTTAGCACAATTTAGGATGATATTTTATGCGTACCTCCGGAATTAAACATGTATTTTCGTCAATATATCTAGGGTAAATTAAAGTCACCACCAACTATTATCGTATGTGTCGGGTACGTGTTTGAAATCAAACTCAAGTTTTCTTTGAACCTTTCAGCAACTGTATGATCTGAGTTGGGAGGTCAGTAAAAGGATCCAATTATTATTTTATTCCGGTTGCCAACAATGACCTCTGCCCATACTATCTCACAGGAACTATATCTACTTCAATTTTGCGACAAGATAAACTACTTCTGACAGCAACAAACACGCCACCGCCAACCGTGTTTAGCCTATCCTTTCGGAACACCGTTAGATTCTTCGCAAAAATTTCGGCTGAGTTTATATCCGGCATTAGCCAGCTTTTAGTGCCTATAACGATTTGAGCATCAGTGCTTTCTATTAGCGCTTGGAGCTCTGGTACTTTCCAAACACAGCTACGAAAATTTACAACTGTTATACCAATGGTTTCTGTATCTGTGTTCTTCCTGTGTTCAGCCTGAGCCATTTGTGACTGAAGCCCTTTTTGTGTTTTCCCGCGACCTTCTAACCTAAAAAACCGCCCAGTCCACGCCACACAGACCCTGCTACCCGTGTAGCTGCCTCCTGCGTATAGTGGACACCTGACCTATTTAGCGGAGATGGAGAAGACAAGCCTGTTGCTCGGTACTCTTTATTGACAAACCACCAAAACCTATGTGTGTGTAATGAAAGTGTCTTGAAATGCCTCGACGAAAAGTTCGATGCTGCTCGTCTGTCATTTGCTGTATATAACTCACAAATGTGTTTAATTCAAGTCCTCTTAAAAAGTGATAAATACTGCGGCGATACTGTAATGTTCCATGATAGGCGCTTTCGAAAGCTTTTGTGATAATTTATTTTTAACGTAAAATATTTTTCAGCTAAAGGCAGCGCATTGGGAGCAAAACTGCGTTTCTATTTAAATACTACCAACACACTGCTCACCGTTACCAGTCCGTACGTGGATTGCAGGCGCGAATCCAAACACCGAAATCATTTCCGATGTTTTGTAACAACATGAAGGCGACGGCTTGAAACCGGCTTCAGGCTCAGCAACTAGCTCTTTTGCTAAAGGTAATTATAGTAGTAATGTTATGCAAATGACATCACCCTAGAAAGAGTTAGGACAGTACATATTTGTCCAAGTAATCAAGCGATAGCAGTTACTAAAAAATCTAAGAAGAATCATGAAAGTTGTATGTCTTCGGGATTCATGAACGATAATGATGACCTTCAGTCCATTATAGGCAGCTAAGTTTTCCCAAGTAATTTCCAACAGCTCCAGATGAAGTGGGTCGTCATTTGGAATCTATTCATTGCGATTTCAAAGAAAATGTTTTCAATCCTTAAAATTAAAAAACTTTTATGCATAAATCATAAAAACAGTGAATTAAAAACAGCTGGGGCTTGTTACATAGATTTCAGGTAGCTCAACACGTTAGTCTACCCAACTGCGAGAAATCTTATTAGACTTTCCGCTATGGAAATGGTAAAATGTATGCTAGGTGAAAAATCAGCAAAATAAATAGCCAAGATCCCATTTTCGAATGAAACGGAAGATCATTGTATCAGAGAATTCAGCAGCCACTACAAGGGATAAACCCAGATTTTCGTCTCAAATCACGCGTATTTTCATTACAAATGACTGAATGTGACGATGTAACTGGACGTCAATATTAATTGTAATAGTTAGGCATCAGCTCAGCAAGAAAACGCCTTACTGGAAGGTCTTATATGCAAATTCTCATCAGACATACTACTGGAATTGAAATTTTAGGTCTGTTACTTTCTTGAAGAGAATGAAATACCTCGGGACAAGTATATTGACGTCTATGTCGATGGAGCTAAGGCCATGAGTGGAATAAGTAATGGAGCTCTGTAGCTTGTTAAAAACATCGTCAAAAACGGTTCTAGTAACCACTTTATGATCCACAGGCAGGCATTTGGTGCATAAAAGTTATCTCGAAAGAATGATCTTAATCAGGTCAGCAGTGTAATTAACTTCATAAAACCACAGCCTAAAATATCGTTTATTCAAAATACTACTTAAGGACATAGGAAGCTTCATCGGTATAGACAAGTAAATCTCTTCTTCTACATACTAAAGGCAAGTAGTTTTCTCAAGGAAAGATACTAAGGCGAATTTTATCTGAGGGACGAGGTTCTTGATTTCTTTCAAGGAGAAATTCGAATTGAAATGTCGATTATTTGATAGAAAATGATTGCCTCAAATTTCTGGTTTAAGGGAATTTTAACAAAGGTTAATGAATTTAATTTAAACTTTCCAAGCAAACAAGTAAATGTGTTTACTGTACACGAAAAAATTTTCTTTCAAGCAAAAGACAGAATTTCGGGCAATTTGTTTTTTTTCTCTCATGAATCTTACTGCTCCCCCCCAAAAAAAGGAAAAAAAGATTTTTAGAAGGGGAAAGGGCTGAAACAGACATTCATAGAAGAAGCGTTTCATAACTTGAAAGATTTGAACGAAGTTTTTAATCAGTATTTTCAAAAAGAAAAGCAAATTTAATATCAAAATGAACTGTGAATTAAAAATCCATTTATTATGACTGCATGAGTTTCAGTCATGTAGGAAATATTTATTGAACTGGTCTCATTTGTCATTGGAGGACAAATTTAAATTAAGGCAGCCACGGGAATTGTGGTGTAGTTTTAAAGATGAATATCCTTGCAAAATGCTTCTAAGTTCACGTGTAAACAAAAAATAAATATCGAAACTGACTTGATGCCGAACCCATCTTGAGAATTCAGCTTCTATCCATAAAGACTAACATTAAACATATCTGCGAATAAAATAAGCAACAACAGTTATCACTGAAATCTGACATACTTTAAGAACTGTTGAGTTAAATTTGTAATTAGGTTTGAAGCAAACTAATATTTTTTGAAATAATTGTTATTTTCGTTGTACAAAATTCTTTACGGAATGCTGTATTGAGAACACACTAAAGAAAAGATCCACAGGTTCCACAACCTAAATGGATACTAAAAAGGGGTCCTCGTATGGAAAAAGTTAAGAAATACTGCTTTAGATGTTAATTATGTGTTGTAGCAGTACAAAGTTCGAAACAGAAAGATGTTTACGAACGGTATAAATTGAATACGCATTGACTGAGATCGCCGGCCGCTGTGGCCGAGCGGTTCTAGGTGCTTCAGTCCGGAACGGAGCTGCTACTACGGTCGCAGGTTCGAATCCTGTCTCGGGCATGGATGTGTGTGATGTCCTTAGGTTAGTTAGGTTTAAGTAGTTCTAAGTCTAGGGGGCTGATAACCTCAGATATTAAGTCTCATAGTGCTTAGAGTCATTTGAACTATTTGACTGAGATCGGCGTAATTTGATTCACAAACAGAGAGCACCAGAAACACAACTCAGCATCTGCGTAAACCTCATCGTTAGATACTTCCTTGTTTGCTTCCATCGCAGCAGCTGAGCCTCTTTCGACCGAACCGTGGGAAGAAGTTACTGGCGAGGTCACTGCAGACAGGGCATCTCTGTTTGTGCTGAGGTCACGCTAGGCGGAGCAACTTTGTTTTTAAGGACTTACGTTCCAGGAAGAACTCATCATTCCGCACTCTTGTCAGATCCACCAAGAAACAAGCACAAAGAGAGGGGTTAACGCGAGATGTCAGATGCAATTAAAATGCCGTGCTCAAGAAGATTCATTTCTGTGTAACTGTCCATGGACACGTCGCATAGACATGTAGAGTGTGGTTCTTTCCTCCATGCAGATCAGAAATCTACTCACACAGTCGTTTTTGTTAATTACAAAAACAGAACCTTGATAGTGGCAACTTTGTAATAAGATCTCCGAGATCTCGCGGAAGGCTGAGAACTGTCGATGGTAGAGGGAGGAAACAAATGCTCACTGTTCTTCCTTACCGCATAATCACAGTTAACCACACAGAAAAGACGACGATAATTATCAGATGCAATACCAGTTTGAAAGAATATCTGGTTTTGGAATTAACTGGTCATGTGAATGCGATACACAGGACTGAAGCAAAATAATTTAAGAAAATAAGAAACTCAGTTAGTTAGTTAAATATTTTCGTGTTCTATGAATTATACACTGCTTGACAGTTGCAAAGGGATAGAGACAATGAAGGTCAGTAATAATCACAGACTATGTAGGACGACATGAAACACTGTATGTACGAAGTGTAACGAAAAATGGTAAACATTTTACCACATAGGAAAGGAAGATAACATACATAAATAGCGTTCATGTTGGACACCAGTCAGATTCCGAACATAAAGGTCAATATCGGACTCTCAGTAAGAATACGCTCTCCTCGGGCACTAAAGCACATTGTGCACCTGTCGACCGAACTGTTGGGGAGTCCTTGGGGGATGATATCCAATTCCTCCCTCAAGGCCGTTTTAAGTTCTTGCACGGTTTGTGGAGGGGATGTTCGCTGCAAAACACGTTTGCCAAGATCATCCCAGATATGGTCTACAGGGTTAGGTCCGGGGAGTATGCAGGCCATTCCATACGTTCAATATCTTCACTTTCCAGTGTGTCCGACATCTCATCGGTCCCGTGTGGTCGGGCATTGTCGTCCATAAACAGAAAGCTGGGACCCAGTGTACCCCTAAAAAGACGGACATGATGCAGAATAGTCTCCGTGTAATACCGCTGTGCTGTAACGGTAACTCACGCTTTAGCATGCAGCAGTTTTCGGCCACTGTGCATGATGCCTGACACCACCATAACGCCATAGGCCACATCGATCACACTCGTGAATATTCTGTGGTGTTTAATGTGTTCTCTCTCTCTCTCAACGCTAACTGGCAGCGAGAATCACTCGAAACAGTGATGCGGGTCATGTCGGAGAACATCACTCTGGGCCATTGTTGCTGATTCCGAAACAACACGCTGAATATACCGACGAACTCTTTCTCGACGATTGCATGGATGAAGTGAAACGCATTTAACAAGCTCCCGGGCATAGACAGCAGCGTGAGTTAATAGCCGCGAAGTGGTTCTGGCAGAGATTCGTATACCGGTAGCGGTCGCAAAGTTTGCAACGATCAGCCTAGGAGTGACATACCCGTTACCTTCAGCCACTAGGGCTACGTATCAGTCCTCTTACGGTGTGGTGATCCGTCTACGATCATTGGCATGCTTCCGCATTGCATTTCCACCTATTAATCCCTTGATGATACTTTCGGAAACACCAATTATTGTGGCCACAGTACTGACACTTTGATCGGCTTCGAGCCGTTCAACTGCTCTGCCATTATCGTAATCACTCAAGTGCCGCCGTACCACACGCAGTATCGCACTACGTGAAACACCGTACTGAGAGAACTGTTGAATACATACAGAGCTTCGCTGCAGTTAAAATGTCTCGCTCTATACATTTCCGTTTACTAACATTGGTAGGGTATTCCGTAGCAGTTGTCGGTTGTTCCGCAGCAACTAGTGGTCGTTCCTTAGCAAGTGTCAGTTGCTCCTTAGCAACTGTCAAGCAGTGTAACTGAAATTCTCTATATAAATTAGATCGAGTCAGTTTACATTTATTATAAACTTCCTCGGTGAAAATAATGGCAACATACTGACGATGTAGACTGTTTACATTATTGTATTTAACATTAATTTTAAGTCCTGTTCCTTATTTTACTTTTTTATTTAACTAACAAGACGACCATTAGACCTGTTAATAACGGACTTTGATATATATATATATGAATGATCAAATACATGTGTGGTTTGCATCGTACTTGCTCGAAAAAAGTACACTCATATAGAATTTAAACTAACTGTATACACACATCACTTTCGGAAACATCGTGCAGTGAATTTAATGGGGGAATTCGGAAATTTTTTTACATCAAAAAATTTAGGAGAAAAATTAATAAAGACAACTTGGATAGTGAACTGGCTAATTTGTTCAAATATTTGTCTTTTGGACCTATATAGTAAATATGGATAACCATAAACACGTTCAAATCTTCACACATTACTCGCTTAATTACCAACTATAACCTTCAAGAAAAAAATCCTATGCAAATAAAGTAAAAAAATTAATGTAATTCATTCATATTATTTTGAATAGTCGTGGTTGTTACTCTAGCAGCAGTAAGCAACAACGTAAACGCAAATGTAATCCACTAAAACAGAACATCTTTGACTGTATACAAACTCTTTGGAAAGCAATACTGTCGCAATATCTTTGTACTGTGTTACGAGTTAGCGTAAAGCAAACAGTGCAAATGACGCGTTGCATGATCGTTAATTTCTGGCTAATGTGGGAGCCCAATACCTGTAAGTTGATACACAAAAGTTTTATTTCCTAACAATGGCATAAAAAATTCGGTAAAATTTTACTTTCGGTCACGGCGGCTTAGTATGCTCATGTTGGCAACGACCGGCCTTAGTAAATAATTATGTTGTTCCTTCTCTATGGTTGATAGATTCTTGTATGTATCCTTGTCCGCTCAGTAAATTAATTATCCTCGTAAACAGACCATTTCATACGGAAACGTTTACGTTAGACCATTTCATAGGGAAACGTTTCCGTTAGTATGGAATACACATAATATCCAACGTTCAAGGGTCTCGGTACACTACGTTGCCGCTGCCGTACGAAAATTTTAAAGCCAAAAAAGGTAAATTCAGAGACGTATGTTTTCCGATTTCAGTGAGACTATAAACAGACAGCTGCACAGCCAGATAAGCGAAACAACACGCTCGCAGACGTAAGATCCAGTACTCCACAAGCACTTGAAAATGGGATTAAATTCCTGAAACGCGTCATGGTGCATTTGCGAAAACGCAAGTGTTGCAGTACTTTGTTATTTAAATCATAAATTGAATTTATTTTTTCGGTATTCCGAACGACAATACGCAAATATTTAACTTTCTAATGAGTAGTCAGAAAATACAATATTTTGCGTCCTTTAAGGCGCATATGTCACGTTTCATCGTACTGAGATTCACCAGCAGATCTTTGTGCAGGTAACCTGCACGTCTTCCTACTGTGATGTCCCTATATCCCTATGGGAAAATACAAAGATAGTCTTTGAGATACTGACGGGCTAGAATTTGCTCAGGATGTTGAGGTCAACTGCTGGAATTTATGCAATACATTCTCATTCAAGGGATGTGAAACTTGATTTCGATCATAATATGTTTCCCGAACGAATAAAGACACTTGTGCTATTTTATCCGATCGGTACGGACGCAAAAAAACGCAAGTTATACGTATTGTTTATATCTAACAAATTGGATAGCAAGTCATTAACTGTGAATCACCTGCTGCACTCATTTTAAGTATAGCAAACTTGGTGAGGCCATTGCTTAATACAGGTGTGCATTATTTGGAGAAATCAAATCTAAGTCACCACTGGAGCTGGTAAATGAAATTGTGCCGTTTTGACAGTTCTGTTCTTATTGTTAGAAGAAAAGAAACATTATCCCCTCACAGTTGACATTTTATTACATCACCATTTTCTCTTTTTTGTGGGAACATAACAAATGGGCCGTAATGGAACAATTTTTATAACAATAAAGTAGTTATACTGCTGACTTTTGATACGATTTGTTTAAATAATTCACATATTCATGCAAATAATTGACTCATCGAGTTTGTTTTATTTAATATAATTCGCAACAAGTCATTCAGAGTTATTGATTTTGCAATTCAATTTGTTAGTCATTAATTTTACTTGGAGTGTACGTTATTTCTGGGTCAGTACTGATTGAATAAAGCTGCAGAAGTGGTTTTATTCGTTCAGGAAACATATTATGGCTGAAATTAAGTTTCAGGTGTCAGGAATGAGACCACATTGCAAAATTTCAGCGATTGAGCTAATCGCCATAAGCAAATTTTAATTCGCCGAGGTCTAACAGATTGTCTTGCGGTGATATTACGTTAACTGATTTGCATTCCCATGAAGATGTGGAGACCTCACATTGCCAACACCACCATACTGTCATAATGAATACAACGTCATATGTGGGCAATCACAGAGGATGCTGTATTGCGTTCTCTGTGGCATGATGTTGTCTCTTTAGACACACATTCAAACAAATATTCCGAAAATAGGTATTTTGTTTACTGCCCTGTTAATAGCGAAAAGTGTGAAAGGTTTTCAGGAAGGTAAGACCCAGCGAGGGCACCCTTTCTTCCGTTACTAGTTACCTTCGAATTTTAACAAAGCTAGCTTGGACGGTAGGCATCGTGTAAAACAGAATAATATCTGACTTTCTGCAAGGGAATGTTATAGGCCCTCTGCTCTACCTGATCTACGTATACGGTTTAGGATACAACCTGAGCAGCGATCTTAGATTGTTATGATGCTGTCTTACTTTCTTGTACAGCCATCAGATAATCAAAACCAATTGCAAAATGATTTATATAAGATATCTGTATGGACTGAAAAGTGACGATTGACTCTAAACAATGAAAAGAGTGAAGTCATCCTTATGAGGAATCCGATAAATTTCGATTACACAATATATCACACAATTCCAAAGGCCGTAAATTCAACTAAGTACTTAGGGATTACAATTACGAATAACTAAAATTGGGGCGACTACATACATAATGTTGGGAGAAAGCAAACCGTAAGACTGCGATTTATTGGCAGAACGCTTAGAAAATGCAACAGATCTACTAGAGAGACTGCTTGCGCTATGTTTGTCCACCCTCATCTACATCTACATCTACGTCCATACTCCGCAAGCCACCTGACGGTGTGTGGCGGAGGGTACCTTCAGTACCTCTATCGGTTCTCCCTTCTATTCCAGTCTCGTATTGTTCGTGGAAAGAAGGACTGTCGGTATGCCTCTGTGTGGGCTCTAATCTCTCTGGTTTTATCCTCATGGTCTCTTCGCGAGATATACGTAGGAGGGAGCAATATACTGCTTGACTCTTCGGTGAAGGTATGATCTCGAAACTTCAATAAAAGCCCGTACCGAGCTACTGAGCGTCTCTCCTGCAGAGTCTTCCACTGGAGTTTATCTATCATCTCCGTAACGCTTTCGCGATTACTAAATGATCCTGTAACGAAGCGCGCTGCTCTCCGTTGGATCTTCTCTATCTCTTCTATCAACCCTATCTGGTACGGATCCCACACTGCTGAGCAGTATTCAAGCAGTGGGCGAACAAGCGTACTGTAACCTACTTCCTTTGTTTTCGGATTGCATTTCCTTAGGATTCTTCCAATGAATCTCAGTCTGGCATCTGCTTTACCGACGATCAACATTATATGATCATTCCATTTTAAATCACTCCTAATGCGTACTCCCAGATAATTTATGGTATTAACTGCTTCCAGTTGCTGACCTGCTATTTTGTAGCTAAATGATAAAGGATCTATCTTTCTGTATATTCGCAGCACATTACACTTGTCTACATTGAGATTCAATTGCCATTCCCTGCACCATGCGTCAATTCGCTGCAGATCCTCCTGCATTTCAATACAATTTTCCATTGTTACCACCTCTCGGTACACCACAGCATCATCTGCAAAAAGCCTCAGTGAACTTCCGATGTCATCCACCAGGTCATTTATGTATATTGTGAATAGCAACGGTCCTATGACACTCCCCTGCGGCACACCTGAAATCACTCTTACTTCGGAAGACTTCTCTCCATTGAGAATAACATGCTGCGTCCTGTTATCTAGGAACTCCTCAATCCAATCACACAATTGGTCTGATAGTCCATATGCTCTTACTTTGTTCATTAAACGACTGTGGGGAACTGTATCGAACGCCTTGCGGAAGTCAAGAAACACGGCATCTACCTGTGAACCCGTGTCTATGGCCCTCTGAGTCTCGTGGACGAATAGCGCGAGCTGGGTTTCACATGACCGTCTTTTTCGAAACCCATGCTGATTCCTACAGAGTAGATTTCTAGTCTCCAGAAAAGTCATTATACTCGAACACAATACGTGTTCCAAAATTCTGCAACTGATCGACGTTAGAGATATAGGCCTATAGTTCTGCACATCTGTTCGACGTCCCTTCTTGAAAACGGGGATGACCTGTGCCCTTTTCCAATCCTTTGGAACGCTACGCTCTTCTAGAGACCTACGGTACACCGCTGCAAGAAGGGGGGCAAGTTCCTTCGCGTACTCTGTGTAAAATTGAACTGGTATCCCATCAGGTCCAGAGGCCTTTCCTCTTTTGAGCGATTTTAATTGTTTCTCTATCCCTCTGTCGTCTATTTCGATATCTACCATTTTGTCATCTGTGCGACAATCTAGAGAAGGAACTACAGTGCAATCTTCCTCTGTGAAACAACTTTGGAAAAAGACATTTAGTATTTCGGCCTTTAGTCTGTCATCCTCTGTTTCAG
Source organism: Schistocerca americana (assembly GCF_021461395.2). Classification (NCBI taxonomy): domain Eukaryota; kingdom Metazoa; phylum Arthropoda; class Insecta; order Orthoptera; family Acrididae; genus Schistocerca; species Schistocerca americana. The sequence continues at coordinate 537,616,586 of NC_060122.1, forward strand.
TACCATTTTGGTCACAGAGTGTCTGGACATTTTGTTTTGATCCACCTACCGCTTTGACATAAGACCAAAATTTCTTAGGATTTTCTGCCAAGTCAGTACATAGAACTTTACTTTCGAATTCATTGAACGCCTCTCGCATAGCCCTCCTCACACTACATTTCGCTTCGTGTAATTTTTGTTTGTCTGCAAGGCTTTGGCTATGTTTATGTTTGCTGTGAAGTTCCCTTTGCTTCCGCAGCAGTTTTCTAACTCGGTTGTTGTACCACGGTGGCTCTTTCCCATCTCTTACGATCTTGCTTGGCACATACTCATCTAACGCATAATGTACGACGGTTTTGAACTTCGTCCACTGATCCTCAACACTATCTGTGCTTGAGACAAAACTTTTGTGTTGAGCGAACAGGTACTCTGAAATCTGCTTTTTGTCACTTTTTCTAAACAGAAAAATCTTCCTACCCTTTTTAATATTCCCATTTACGGCTGAAATCATCGATGCCGTAACCGCTTTATGATCGCTGATTCCCTGTTCTGCGTTAACTTTTTCAAATAGTTCGGGTCTGTTTGTCACCAGAAGGTCTAATATGTTATCCCCACGAGTCGGTTCTCTGGTGTACTGCTACGCGGTGTGGGATCCGCATAAGATAGTCTTGACGGAGGACACCGAAAAAGCTCAAAGAACGGCAGTTCGTATTGTATTATCGCGAAATAACGGAGAGAGTGTTACGGAAATGCTGAGCGAAGTGGGGTGACAATCATTAAAACAAAGGCGTTTTCCGTTTCGCCTGGATCTTTTCACGAAATTTCAAACACCATCTTTTTCCTCAGAGGGCAAAAATATTCTGTTGGCGCCAGCATATATAGGGAGGAATGAACATTATAATAAAATTAGAGAAATCAGAACTAGCACGGAAAGATTTAAGAGTTCCTTTTTCCCATGCTCTCTTCGAAAGTGGAATGCTAGAGAAATATCTTGCAGGTGGTTCGATGAACCCTCTGCCAGCCACTAAATCGTGAATTGCAGAGTAATCATGTATATGCAAATGTAGATGTTTGAGTCAACCGGGAGAGACGGAGTACTGACGCGAGGCGCTTGGTCTCGTTGAAGATGTGTAAGTGGATGTAACGCAATTATTTAACAGGGGACCGACGAAAATATATCGTGAGTGGTTTATGTAGAACGTATCTTAGGCTAATTACTTCAAGTAACAGAAAGAACTATCGCTGGTAAAATCCTGAAGTATGTGAAAAGTAGAACTGTGATTTCAGCGGTGTGTGTGCAAGAGCTAGAAAGAATACGGTTCATATATGGCAATAAATTCCAGCGTCGCTAAACATTATTTCAGCTGTTATTAATCGGTAGCATCTCAGTCATTAAGAGTACACAATCTTAATAATCACTTTAACCGTGTTCGTTTGGGTAGAACATGCTCTCATTGTTAGAATGCAACCAACAGAAGTGAATTCAGCTGCTAATTAAAAACTGAGACTGCCGGAAATTAATTAAAGTGTGGTAACAATTTATTCTACACTGAAGAGCCAAAGAAACTGATACACCAGCCTAATATCGTGTAGGGCATCCGCGAGCACGAAGAAGTGCCGCAACACGATGTGGCATGAACTCGACTAATGTCTAAAATAGTACTGGAGGGAACTGCAGGGTAGTCCATAGAGCCGTAAGAGTACGAGGGAGTGGGGATCTCTTCCGAACAGCACGTTGCAATCCATCCAAGATATACTCAATAATGTTCATGTCTAGGGAGTCTGTTGGCCAGCGGAAACGTTTAAACTCAGAAGACTATTTCTGGAGCCACTCTGTAGCAATTCTGGACGTGTGGGGTGTAGCATTGTGCTGCTGGAATTACCCATATCTGTCGGAATGCACGATGGCTATGAATGGATGCAGGTGATCAGGCAGGGTGCTTACGTACGTCTCAGTTGTCAGAGTCGTATCTAGACGCATCAGGGGTCCCACGACGCTCCAACTGCACACGCCCCACACCATTACAGAACCTCCACCAGCTTGAACAGTCCCCTGCTGACATGCAGAGTCCATGGATTCATGAGGTTGTCTCCATACCCGTGCACGTCCATCTGCTTGATACAATTTGAAACGTGACTCATACGACCAGGTAACACTTTTCCAGTCATCAACAGTCCAATGCCGATGTTGTCCGGCCCAGGAGAGGCGTAAAGCTTCGGCTTCGAAAGCCCAGACGCTTGTTGACGGCCCAGCATTGAAATCCGCAGCAATCTGCGGAAGGGTTGTACTTCTGTCACTTTGAACGATTCTCATCAGTCGTCGTTAGTCCCGTTCTTGCAGGATCTTTTTCCGGCCGCAGCGATGTCGGAAATGTGATGTTTTACCGGATTCCTGATATTCACGGTACACTCGTGAAATGGTCGTACGGGAAAATCCCCACTTCATCGCTACCTCGGAGATGCTATATCCCATCGCTCGTGCGCCGACAGCAACACCACGTACAAACTCACTTAAATCTTGATAACCTGCCATTATAGCAGCAGAAAGTGATCTAACAACAGCGCCAGACACTTTTTGTCTTATATAAGCATTGCCAACCGCAGCGCCGTATTCTGCCTGTTTACATATCTCTGTATTTGAATACGCATGCCTATACCAGTTTCTTTGGCGCTTTAGTGTAGTAGAGAGCATACACAACGAAGTTGACATCAGTCTTAGCGCTGTTTTCTGTAACCTTCTGGTTTCAACGAACAAATATAGTGAATAAATTTTGCGACAGTCTCATAAGACTGGATGTTCCTTTTGTGATACTGCAGAAAGACTTGGCAGGAATGTAGTCACTGCACATGATGGTTAGCAGCGGTGGGCACCAGAACGTAAGAAAGATAGTAGACGGGGCTCTGGGCGGTCACGTGACAATACCGATTCCAATGATGCCACTCCATAAATGAAAGTCACGGCTTGTGTTCGGTATGTGGCTCAGGCGCATCGTAATGCATCTGCGACTCTTTTTGTTCCGGAATACTGCAATTAATTTCTAATTATGCCTGAGTCTTCATGAGAGAGTAAATGTATTGTCAGGTTGTTGCCGGTATGCCTATTTTTTTAAATAGTTGCGTACCAGAAGTTCTAGCATGCACACCAGCATCATAATAGTGCATTTCTGACTCAGGAAATTTCTCCATATACCATGAATAAATGGAAGTATGCAAAGTAATCTAATTTTCTAATGGTACGAACCAAAATCGGAAGTTATGCGAACAGCAAATATTGCTAAGTTCCAACATTTAAGAATGTTTGTAATAAGTGATTCCTAATTTAGGTACTGAGCGATCTGCACATCCAGGAATTTTGAACAACCTGTTTTTCACACATACTTTCCACTATGCTGTATTATTATTGATGATAATATGCCTTTTACAGAATGGGATGAACTGTGTTTTTCTAAGTTAAGCGATATATTGTGTATCGAGAATAATTAATAATGCTTTTCAATATCTCATTTTTGCTCATTTTGTTGTTGTAGCTCTGTTGAACTTGATTATGAAGCTTGTATCATAAGCAAAGAGCACTATTGCTGTTTTATCAGTGTAAGATGGAATGTCACATATACACAGCAAGAACGGGAGTGGTATCAAAATTGAATATTGTGGACTGCCAGTAATAGCTTGTGCCAAAGATTCGTAAAGAGAGCTACATGAGCTCAGCAACATGCCTCTTCACTCCCTAGAATTTATAAACGAAGTCAACCACTTACTCATTACACCTCAAAAGCCATAAACATTGAACTTATCTAAAACGATGTGATTCGCTCAGTCAAATTTCGTAAGCAGATCACAAAAGATGTTGCTAGGATATAACTCGTAATTCAGATATTTTAACACACGGCCAGGGCAACAGTAGACCGCATGTTCGTTGGAGAGCGCTGGAATCTAAATTGTAACTGACTCAGAATCTCATGTTTGCAGATACGCATCTGAAATACATTACTTGTTCCAAAATATTTGAGGAGGAAGTTAGTAGTGGGACTTGATGATAGCTCTATTAATAACTGTTCTAATACGTTTCTACCACTAGAACAGACTACTAGTGCGCAGAGCACTAAAACAAATTTCTCTGTTGGTTATCACGTTATCCCAAAATCATTTCTGTGTGAAAATTTCAATCTAATTTTCTTCAAAATCATGGTTCCAACATTTAGAAAATCTATTTAAAACAAAATGTAGTTCTTTTCAGTTGAAACTCTCTTATAGAAACATTATGTAAACTTATATTATATGCAAATGATATATCTTTCAATGATTTGCGTCATTCACTACGTGTATTCGTGCTGCGAGTCAGAAATAGTACAACTGAAGGCTGCTGAATTTCGTTTGCTTGTTCTCGCAGACATTACTTTTACTTTGTGACCAATAATTGTATTCACTGACACTTTTTTCTTAAAACTATGATGCCACTCCATTAATGAAAGTCACGGCTTCAACAATTGTGAGGACGTGCTTTGGTTCGCCGACATGAACCGCGGCCAGTGTCGCGTTTGTTCATGGCTCGCCGTATGTTATTCTTTTTCTGCCGACTCATAATGCTGAGGAACATATGAGACGAAATATATTATGTAGTTAAAATGGTTCAAATGGCTCTAAGCACTGTGGGACTTAACATCTGAGGTCATCAGTCCCCTAGACTTAGAACTACTTAAGCCCAACTAACTTAAGGACATCACACACATCCATGCCCGAGGCAGGATTCGAACCTGCGACCGTAGCAGCAGCGCGGTTACGGACTGAAGCGCCTAGAACCGCTCGGCCTATTATGTAGTACCGTATTTATTTAAACGTGAGAGCTTGTTTGACATCTGCGTGTGAACGTAAGTATACTGAATCTACATACACTGCTATCGTTGTAAGTTTAAGAACTCTTTTGGAAAGAGAAAAATATGTAAATATTGTTGCGATTATTCTACAAGCAAATTATTTTTTTCTCTGAAACGGGCGTGTTTTGTAATATAATGTAGCAGATTTTTATTACGCGATCGCCGTAGTGTTTGAGATGCCTCTATACTATTTGTTTTACACTCCCACACAGTTGCCAAGAAACAACTGACACTTGCTAAGGAACAACTGACAACTGCTACGCAACACTCTACCAATGACAGCATAAGGAAATATAAAAGGCGGGACGTGTTAACTGCAACGAAGCGTGTTCTCTGTAAGTGTTCGACTGTTCATGCAGCACGGTATTGTTATGGAACCGATTAGTGCGACATTCCATGGGTACGGAAACACGTCTGCAAGACATCATTTGAGTACTTGCGATGGTGGATGAGCAGTTGGACGGCTCGAAGTCGGTCAAAGTGTCCTTATTGTGGACACAATAATTGTCCAAAAGCGTCATCTCCTGATTAAAAAAGTCCGCTGAAGTTGAAAATGCTATGCGAAAGGTTGCCGGCGGTCGTAGATGGACCACTACACCGCAGTAGTGTCGATCCGTAGACCTAGTGGCTGAAAGTAACAGATTTCTCACTCCTAAGCTAATCGCTGCAGACTTTGCAACCAGTTCCGGCAGGCCTTCACGTGACTGCCAGAACCACTTAGCGGCGATTAACTCATGCTGGTCTCTGGATTTGTTAAATGCATCCCACTTCATCCACACAGTCGTCGACAAAGAGTTTGTCGGTATACTGAGCATGTTGTTTCGGAGTCAGCAACAGTGGCCCAGAGTAGTATTATCCGACGAATCTCGCTTCACTGTTTCAAGTGATTCTGGCCACCAGTTAGTGTGGAGAGAGAGGTACGCATTAAATACCACAAATATTCACGAACGTGATCCGTAAGGCCTAGGGCGTTATGGTGGTGTCAGGCACTGTGCACAGTGGCCGAAGACCGCTGCAGATCTTAGCGCGAGGTACCGTTACAGCACAGTGGTATAGTAGGGAGATTATTGTAAATCATGTCCATCTGCTTACCACTGAGCTAGGCCGCGACTTTCTGTTTATGGAAGGCAATGCCTGCCCACACATGACCGCTGAGGTGTCGGACACAGTGGAAAGTGAAGATATTGAACGTATGAAATGGCCTGCATACTCCCCGGGCCTAAACTCTGTAGACCATGTCTGGAATACTCTTGGCAGACGTGTTTCTCAAGGAACACCCCCTTCCCGAGCTGTGCAGAAGCTGAAAATCGCCTTGAGAGAGGACTGGAGAATATTCTCCAACGACTCCTCAACAGTTTGGTAACCACCATGAATAACAGGTGAACAGTGTGCATTAGTGCCCGAGGAGCGTATATCTCTTACTGAGAGTTCCGATATTACCTTTATGTTGGGAGTTTGATCTATGTCAAGCACCAATGCCATTTATGTATGTTATCTTGCTTTAGTATGTTATGAAATGTGTACTATATATCGTTATAAATATACTACTGCACCTCTACTACGTATGTGCAGTATTTCATGTCGTCCTACATTGCCTGTGATCATTCCTGTTCAACTGGGTCTCTGTTCCTTGGGACTTGTCAAACAGTATTATAGAAGGTATTGCGTTAGTCTTGAATTAATGTTTCGATATGCGCTGGAGCGTATGCTGTGAGGCTACTTCCTGGTGTGTTGTAACTTCCACATCACCCTTGAAGAACAAGGATCGCAGTCAGGCAGAGACGGTTAATGTTTCTGAAACTTTTATTTAATTCTTGTTTGTTTCACTCTCCATTTTAATTGACCATATCAATAGACATAACTTACAACAAACATTGTTTAAATGTTTTTACTTTCTCTGACATTGATCTGACAAACATTCAGCCAGATTACGTATTATACTATAGTACCATTGTTGACTACATAAGTTCAGAATAGTTTAGCTCGCTAACTTCTATCATACAGCTAACCCTTTTGACCTTGAGAAAATTCACCGATTTCCATATATTATGGCCTGTAGAATCAGGTAAAAATACTGAAAAATTCTCATGGTAATGGTTCGTTCAAGAAGTCACTAGCATGATAATACTACTAAACAAACAAACATGAACAAAATCCAACTGGCACTTCATGCATATTTTTGACACGTTTTATATGTAAAATGAAACATTTCCAGTCCAAACATTTGAGTTATTTCCTTGAAATACACACCTCAAAACAAGTTTTGCATCATCTCGGTTCCGAGAGTTCCGGAACCTGTACAGAAAATTGGAATAGAGATCAACATAAACATCATTTCCGCTCTTTTTATTGCTCATGAAAACCACACATTGCATGTTGTACCACCATACAGCGAGACCTTCACAGGTGGTGGTTAAGATTGCTTGTACAAACCGGTACCTCTAATACCCAGTAGCACGTCCTCTTGCGTCGATGAATGCCTGTATTCGTCGTGGCATACTATCCACAAGTTCTCAAGGCACTGTTGGTCAAGATTGTCCCACTCCTCAACGGCGATTCGGCGTAGATCCCGCAGAGTGGCTGGTGGGTCACGTCGTCCATAAACAACCCTTTTCAGTCTATCCCAGGCATGTTCGATAGGATTCATGACTGGAGAACATGATGGTCACTCTAGTCAAGCGATGTCGTTATCCTGAAGGAAGTCATTCACAAGAAGTGCACGATAGGGTTGCGAATTGTCGTCCATGAAGACGAATTCCTCTTCAATGTGCTGCCAATATGGTTGCACTATCGGTCGGAGGATGGCATTCAAATATCGTACAGCCGTTACGGCACATTCCGTGACCACCAGCGGCGTACATCGGCCCCACATAATTCCACCCCAAAACAGCAGGGAACCTCCACCTAGCTGCACTCACTGGTCACTGTGTCTAAGGCGTTCAGCCTGACCGGTTGCCTCCAAACACGTCTCCGACGATTTGTCTGGTTGAAGGCATATGCGACACTCATCGGTGAAGAGAACGTGATGCCAATCACGAGCGGTCCATTCGGCATGTTGCTGGGCCCATCTGTACTGCGCTGCATGGTGTCGTAGTTGTAAGGATGGACTTCGCCATGGACGTCGTGAATGAAGATGCGCATCATGCAGCCTATTGCGCACAGCTTGAGTCATAACACGACGTCCTGTGGCTACACGAAAAGCATAATTCGACATGGCGGCGTTGCTGTCAGGTTCCTCCGAGCCATAATCCGTAGGTAGCGGTCATCCACTGCAGTAGTAGCACTTGTGCGGCCTGAGTGAGGCATGTTATCGACAGTTCCTGTCTCTCTGTATCTCCTCCATGTCCGAACAACATCGCTTTGGTTCACTCCGAGACACCTGGACACTTCCCTTGTTGAGAACCCTTCCTGGCGCAAAGTAAAACGCGGACGCGATCGAACCGCGGTATTGACCTTCTAGGCATAGTTGAACTGCAGACAACACGAGCCATGTACCTCCTTCCTGGTGGAATGACTGGAACTGATCGACTGTCGGACCCCCTCCGTCTAATAGGCGCTGCTCATGCATGGTTGGGTGAATTTAGTGACATCTCTCAACAGTCAAAGGGACTGCGTCTGTGATACAATATCCACAGTCAACGTCTATCTTCCGGAGTTCTGGGAACCGGGGCGATGCAATACTTTTTTATGTGTGTAATTAAAGGTAGGAAAATATACCTCAGGGAGACATAGTTATGTCTTCTCGTTGAAGTTTGAGACGATCTGTAGCGCTCTGGTGGTCACAATATGAAACAAAACCGCTGCCAAACGGTAGCAGAAACTCGCACAGCCGTTGCAGTCGGGAGTTGCGCAGAAACGTTATGTAGTTGAGTCGCGACAAAATTAAAACCAAACCCAAATGGTTGTACGGGCCAGGGTGGATAGCGACACATCCCCTCCCCTTCTCGACCTACACACACACATATATCATAATTCTTATTGTTACATTTCTTATACGTAGATTATCAGAGAGTTTTATAGGGCATCTATCCACAACCTCTGTGCTGAGAAAGTTCGGTAGCTGTTTTAGCAGTTTGAAGACCCTTACACCGTGTATCCGTAAGCCTTGTGATTCCGTGACGTTTCCTTTATGCCAAGTTCAGCAATTGACCAAGTAGGATCCAGAATGAATTTTCACTCTGCGGATTACGCTGAGGTGGAGAAAGTCATGGGATACCTCCCAATATCATCTTGGATTTCCTTTTGCCCGGTGTAGTGCAGCAACTTGACGTGGCATGTACTCCCCGGCAGAAATATTGAGCCACGCTGCCTCTATAGCTACCCATAATTGTGAAAGTGTTACCTGTTCAGGATCTTGTGTTCGAACCGACCTCTCGATTATGTACCACAAATGTTAGATGAGATTCATGTTGGGTGATATGCGTGGCCATTCATTCGCTCGAACTGCTCAGAATATTACGCAAACCAATTGCGAACAACTGAGGCCCAGTGACAATTCAATCGTTGTTTGGGAATATCAAATCCTTAAATGGTTGGAAACGGTCTCCAAGTAACCGAACATACACTTTTCTAGTCAATGATTGATTCAGTTGTATCAAAGGACCAACTGAATTCCCTGTAAACTCAACCCACATCACCGTGAAACGACCACCTGCTTGCACATTGCCTCGTTGACAACTTGGGTCCATGGCATCCGGCGGACTGCGCCACACTCAAACCAACTAAAATCGGGACTCATCTGACCAAGTGACGATTTTCCAGTCGTCTTGGGTCAAACCGATGTGGTCACGAACCCAGGAGAGGCACTGAGGCGGTGTCGTGCTGTTAGCAAAGCCACTCGCGTCGGTCGTCTATTACCATAGTCCATTAAGGCCAAAGTTCGCAGCACTGCCCTAACGGATACGTTCATCGTACGTCCCAGATTGATTTCTGCAATTCTTTCACGCAGAGTTGCTTCTCTGTTAGCACTGACTACGCAAACCATGCTGCTGTCGGTCGTTACGTGAAGGCCGTCGGCCATTGCGTTGTTCTTGCTGATAAGTTATGCCTGAAATTTGGTATTCTCAGCACACTCTGGACACTGAGGATCTCGGAATATTGGATTCTCTAACTATTTCCAAAATGGAATTACTCATGCATCTAGCTCCAACTACCGTTCCGCGTTCAAAGTCGGTTAATTCCCGTCATGCGGTCATAATCACGTCAGAAACGTTTACACATGAACCACCTGAGTGCAAATGACAGCTCTGCCAATGCACTGCCGTTTTATGCTTTGTGCACGCGATTTTACCGCCATCGGTATATGTGCAATTCGCTGCCCCATGCCTTTTGTCACCTTAGTGTAAGTTTGGAACGTAGGAGAAGAGTTTCTGGTGGAGGTGAAACCGTGTAGCGGGTGGCGCTTGGTGCTTGCATAGCTCGGTCGGTAGATCACTTTCTCGAGAAAGGCAGGGGTACCAGGCTCGAGGCTCGGTCCGTCATAAAGCTTTAATTTCATCACGTTACCTTCCATTCAGATGGCTGTTGCATGCAGCGACTGTTATATTGACTTGTAAACAATATATTTCAGCTATCAGTCGTCCTTTTGAAATTTTATTGGCAGCTCTAGATTTCAGCTATAAACTAGCCATTCTCAATGCACTATCATTTTTGATCAGTGCATATAATGCCTGTTGGTCGGGCTTCATCCACAGTTCATTGAATTCAGTGCGGATGAAGCCCGACCAACAGGCATTATGCATTGATCAAAAATGATAGTGCATTGAGAATGGCTAGTTTCTAGCTGAAATCTAGATCTGCCAATAAAATTTCAAATGGACGACTGATAGTTGAAATCTATTGTTTACAAGCTTTAATTTGTCAAGTAGGATTTCAGCTGCTGCCAGTCGAGCTCATGCTGGTTTGTGTATTGTTGCGGATCGGACATTGCAGTTCCGTGCAGATGTTGCTTAAGACGTCCATGACTGAAGTTTAGGCGCGTCGTTGTTACTCGAAATCTTCGTGGATCTTCTGTTTACTAGACAGCGGAATGCAGGTAGGGAGTAGATGTGAGTGTAGATAGTGTCGGAAGTTCCATGCGGCTTTTCGCGGATGATGCTGCAGTATACAGAGAAGCTGCAGCATTAGAAAACTGGAGCGAAATGCAGGAAGATCTGCAGCGAATAGGCACTTGGTGCAGGGAGTGGCAACTGACCCTTAACCGAGACAAATGTAATGAATTGCGAATACATAGAAAGAAGGTTCCTTTATTGTATGATTATATGATAGCGGAACAAACACTGGTAGCAGTTACTTCTGTAAAATATCTTGGGATATGCGTTCGGAACGATTTGAAGTGGAATGATCACATAAAATTAATTGTTGGTAAGACGGGTGCCAGGTTGAGATTCATTGGGAGAGTCCTTAGGAAATGTAGTCCATCAACGAAGGAGGTGGCTCACAAAACACTCGTTCGACCTTTACTTGAGTATTGCTCATCAGTGTGGGATCCGTGCCAGATCGGGTTGACGGAGGAGATAGAGAATATCCAAAGAAGAGCGGCGCGTTTCGTCACAGGGTTATTTGGTAAGCGTGATAGCGTTACGGAGATGTTTAGCAAACTCATGTGGCAGACTCTGCAAGAGAGGCGCTCTGCATCGCGGTGTAGCTTGCTGTCCAGGTTTCGAGAGGGTGCGTTTCTGGATGATGTATCGAATATATTGCTTCCCCGTACTTATACCCCGCGAGGAGATCACGAATGTAAAATTAGAGAGATTCGAGCGCGCACGGAGGCTTTCCGGCAGTCGTTCTTCCCGCGAACCATACGCGACTGGAACAGGAAAGGGAGGTAATGACAGTGGCACGTAAAGTGCTCTCCGCCACACAGCGTTGAGTGGCTTGAGGAGTGTAAATGTAGATGTAGATGTAGATTACATGTGGATGTACACGTCTTGCACAAAAACATGGAAACACAGCGATAAATGCTTGTTTAGACATAAAAGCAAATACCAGCCAAGCCTGCAGGTTGCGGTGTTGTGTTTGATCATGAACGGCACCTACACAGTGTCCTCAGTATGTCCAAGTGTAGTCAGAACACTGCCTCGCGTAGTTGTGCGTGTATTATGTTGGAGCTAAGTGAATTTCAACGTGGGCAAGTTTCTGGTGACCGTATGGTGGCTGCTTCCATAACCGAAGGAGTCGAAATGCTTGGTGTTTCAAGAGGCACAATAGCGAAGATTTACACCACATACTGGGAAACAGGAAAAACATTATCCACCAAATCACAACGCAGACGAAAGTGGGTGTTGAGTGATCGTGACAGACGGTCATTCAAGAGGATTTTCATGAATAAGAGGACGATAGTTGCAAGACTCACTGCAGAACTGAATATCGTCCTCGTGAACACTGCCAGCACCAAAATAACACGAAAGAAGCTGCATAAGCAGAGATCAGGACGAGCTGGAATTCCAAAACCACTCGTCCGTGAAGCAAATGCCTGTAACAAAAAAACTGTTTGCATCTTGTGGCTGAATTTCCGTTCCAAGTTTTGAAACATGACAGGGGTTCGATGATGATTTGGGCAACCACATCGTGATACTCCATGGGCCCCACTGTTAACCTGCTAGCTTGCATTACTGTCGAGGATTACGTGAACATTTCCGATGGACAGGTCCATCCCGTGGTACAATATTTCTTCCCCAATGGTGATGCTGTGTTCCAAGACGACTGGGCCTCTGTTCACACAGTTCGCATCGTCCAGGAGATCGCATCGTCCAGTTTTAATTTCGCGAGGGGACTTAACTACTAAGGTCATCAGTCCCTAAGCTTACACACTACTTAACCTAAATTATCCTAAGGACAAACACACACACAAACACCCATGCCCGAGGGAGGACTCGAACCTCCGCCGGGACCAGCCGTACAGTCCATGACTGCAGCGCCCAAGACCGCTCGGCTAATTCCGCGCGGCCGCGAGGATGAACTGTCGCATCCTCCCGGCCACCAGAGTCACCAGATCTCAATATTATTGAGCCTTTGTGGTCTATTTCGAACAGAACGGTTGGTGATTGCTCTACACATCCAGCATCGTTACATGAAGTTGTCACTACTTTTCAGGAAAAATAGTAGAAGTTTCTCTTGAAAATCATACGTGATCTGTTTTTATCCATTCCGAGACGACTGTTCTGAATGCCAACGGTCTTCCTGCACCGCGTGAGACATAGCAGAGTGTTGTGTTCCTTGTCTTTCTATATTTTGGGCCATTCCCTGAATTTCAAAAATGGTTCAAATGGCTCTGAGCACTATGGGACTTAACTTCTGAGGTCATCAGTCCCCTAGAACTTAGAACTACTTAAACCTAACTAAGCTAAGGACATCAGACACATCCATGCCCGAGGCAGGATTCAAACCTGCGACCGTAGCGGTCGTGCGGTTCCAGACTGTAGCGCCTAGAACAGCTCGTCCACTCCGGCCGGCCATGAATTTCACTCCAGCAAAATTTTCTGGTAGTGCTCTATCTTTCTAGTCAGTCTCATTTGTTTCTTAATGCTCCTTCGGATTGGATTACAACATTTTGTTGCGCGAGTGTGTGGTGTAACCGACGCCAAGTAGTGAAGTACTTGGCGAGAGATAGCGCGACAATGTACGGGCAAACACTTTATTACGTCCGTGTTTGAGCAATTATGGTGTGAGTGAGACCCGAGAAACTGCACGTTCTCGATTAGCGGAGCATTTGGTGGTGCAGAGTAGCAGAAATAGCTGTGTGTGGCGCCCCGGCCGCCGGCAGCTGCGGTGGCCGCTGACCGCCACTTGACCTCATCAACGGGCCGCGCCCTCCCGCCGCCGCCGCCGCCGCTCGTGCGCCGACCACCACGATTCGGCAATTCCATCCACCGCTCTCTGGGTCACACAGCCAACAGAGACGCTAAGGAGCACTGCAGCTACGAAACTATTCATACTCGAAAAAGAAAAGATCATGTTTGAGGCTTTCCCCGCTGATCTGTTGGGGCGCACGCGCGGAAGGCGTATCTTCAGCTTTCGGGTGGCGGCACTATTTTCGTCCGTCGAACAGGGATTTCACATACGGGGACATATTGCAGCATTTCGTTGCCATAGCGCGCGATCTGTCTGTGAATCACACGGTCCAGTCATATTAACGTGACAGTCGCCTATGTTCAACGTCAACTTGCAGTAACCACTCACAGAAGGCAAGTGGCAGCATTAACAGCGAAGGGTCTGTAAAGCGTGCGGAGGCGGGGCGGTGGGGAGAGGATGGAGGGGGAAACACGGAGAAGAGGACAATCACCGTCGTGGAAACGGAGCGATTTATGTGAAGTCAAAAACGGCATTATCATTAGCTTTTGTGCCAAGGGTGGGAGCATTTCTGAAACGGCTAAGGTTGTAATCTATTTGCGAGCTGCCATGGTTAAAATATGCACTACTGGCCATTAAAATTGCTACACCAAGAAGAAATGCAGATGATAAATCGGTATTCATTGGACAAAATATTATACTACAACTGGCATGTGATTACATTTTCACGCAATTTGGGTTCATAGATACTGAGAAATCAGTACCCAAAACAACCACCTGTGCTGGGCGGAGTGCCCGAGCGGTTCTAGGCGCTACAGTCTGGAACCGCGCGACCGCTACGGTCGCAGGTTCGAATCCTGCCTCGGGCGTGGATGTGTATGATGTCCTTAGGTTAGTTAGGTTTAAGTAGTTCTAAGTTCTAGGGGACTGATGACCTCAGCAGTTAAGTCCCATAGTGCTCAGAGCCATTTGAACCATTTTGAACAACCACCTCTGGCCGTAATAACGGCCTTGATACGACTGGGCATTGAGTCAAACAGAGTTCGGATGTCGTGTACAGGTACAGCTGCCCATGCAGCTTCAACACGATACCACAGTTCATCAAGAGTAGTGATTGGCGTATTGTGACGAGCCAGTTGTTCGGCCACCACTGACCAGACGTTTTCAATTGGTGAGAGATCTGGAGAATGTGCTGGACAGGGCAGCAGTCGAACATTTTCTGTGTCCAGAAAGGCCCGTACAGGACCTGCAGCATGCGGTCGTGCATTATCCAGCTGAAACGTAGTGTTTCGCAAGGATCGAATGAAGGGTAGAGCCATGGGTCGTAACACATCTGAAATGTAACGTCCACTGTTCAAGGTGCCGTCAATGCGAACAAGAAGTGACCAGACGTGTAACCAATGGCACTCCATACCATCACGCCGGGTGATACGCCAGTATGGCGATGACGAATATACGCTTCCAATGTGCGTTCACGCGATGTCGCCAAACACGGATGCGACCATCATGATGCTGTAAACAGAACCTGGATTCATCCGAAAAAATGACGTTTTGCCATTCGTGCACGCAGGTTCGTTGTTGAGTAGACCATCGTAGGAGCTCCTGTCTGTGATGCAGCGTCAAGGGTAATCGCAGACATAGTCTCCGAGCTGATAGTCCACGCTGCTGCAAACGTTGTCGAACTGTTCGTGCAGATAGTTGTTGTCTTGCAAACGTCCCCATCTGTTGACTCAGGGATCGAGACGTGGCTGCACGATCCGTTACAGCCATGCGGATAAGATGCCTGTCATCTCGACTGCTAGTGATACGAGGCCGTTGGGATCCAGCACGGCGTTCCGTATTACCCTCCTGAACCCACCGATTCCGTATTCTGCTAACAGTCATTGTATCTCGACCAACGCGAGCAGCAATGTCGCGATACGATAAACCGCAATCGCCATAGGCTACAATCCGACCTTTATGAAAGTCGGAAACGAGATGGTATGCATTTCTCCTCCTTACACGATTTATCACAACAACGTTTCACCAGGCAACTCCGGTCAACTGCTGTTTGTGTATGAGAAATCGGTTTTTTTTCCTCGGCACGATGGCATGTCACTAGGACTATGAACGTGTTACACAGCTCGCTGTGTACGTGCGTCGTTTGAAGCGCACCAGGATGAGTTTACCAAACTCTCCCGTCAATCAAACTGTCCAATCAACCAAACACCCCGACATCACACCTAGTCGAGAATCTGTGGGACCACCAATATCGTGCTATTAGCGTTTTAGGTCCTCGACCGAGAAACGTAGTGCAATTGGCCAAGGTGCTGGAGACTATATGGCTCCGAGTCCCTGTCGGAACCTTCCACAACCTCACTGACTCCCTTCCTGCACGTTCTGCTGTGCAAAAGTTGGTCAGTCAGGCTTCTGGCAGGTGGTCGCATTAATGTGACTGCACAGCGTAGACGTCGCATGGAACTCGTGGCTGCCAAATTCCTCAAGGTCGGGTTCAACCCGCCAGGGTGTTCTGCCTCCGAGCACAGTGCTCCCTTTCCTTCCGGATATATGGGAGTTACGTCGTTTGAGTATTCGTGGAATACACGTGAGTGTGATGAATGCGTGTATAGTATGACGCGTGTTGTATGATGATGAGAAAAAGCAGAAGGTGAAACGTGGTGCTGGCACATAGTCTAGACCTCTAGAAGAGTACGAAGGGCGCCGACGAGGTTAACGACTCTATCCCACAGACAGATCACCATCACCAGTACTACAAGTCCTCACTCACACGAGACCCTGCGGAGAGGTCTCTAATTAAATACAGGACATTGGCGCAAAGACTGGTGACCAAAAACTTCACGCCACTATGTCTCATCCCCTTTTCACCCAAATACTGACAGTGAAAATTTCATCCACCACCACGATGCGAACCGGCCTACCTCCGAGTGGGCAAACTGCAGATCCCACCGATTAATCGTTGATCGCCCGCAGCTCCCATCAAGTCTGATGAAGCCTACAGATCGGCGTTATCTGGCAAATGAATCGTTTGTCTGGTAATTAACCATGGTTCTCTATTTTTGTTTCGTTTCCCTTTGTGCGTGTGGAGCAAGAACTTTATACATTAGATTTTATATTCAGGAAGCATGACCCGCTCTGAAAAGTGAAGCTGGAGCTAGATTTGTCGCTTTAAGTTAAGAAGTAATTTAAATAGAAAACCACTGATATCCTCAATTTTTGCAGTGATTGGCACTTTGAGGCTTGTGCGGTAAAATCAGAAACTCGTGGGAAGTGCATAGTAAGAGTGACAATATACTGGACCCCATCTGGTGGTTTTGAGTTACTTTGAAATGACAGTGGCTATGGTGGTCCAGCGGGTAGAGCACTAGACTCCTGTCCTCAAGATAACGAGTTTCGGCCTGGATAGTGGCGGGGACTTTTCCTAGTTCCGGTCCCTCCAGAACGGCCTCGGGTCCACTCATCCTGTTATCAGACTGAGTACCGGGCAAAAGGTGGTCGGGGTGATTGGTCCGCCACCAACCCCTCTTAGTGTCGTGGCGAAAAAAGTTTGCACTGCAGACAGGAAAAATATCGTGCACAGATTTTACTTTGCCTATGAAACAACTACAAGCGTTATTAAAGTTTTTGACTTTTAAACAGAATGAGATAATTCTGAATGAACACTTTAATTTAAATGTTTAGGCCATACCTTTTCTGCAGCTGTACTAAAATCCTTTTTATTACGTCTAATCTAACCCTGCCTAAAAGAAAAAATACTAAACTCCTCCCGAACAAGCCTTGAAGACCCAACGGCAAGGACCTGCCGCTGTGTCATCCTCAAGTCACAGGCGTCACTGGATGCGGATTTGGGGGACAGGTGGTCAACACACAGCTCTCCCGGCCGTAAGTCAGTTTCCGAGACCGGAGCCGCTACTTCTCAATCAAGTAGCTCCTCAGTTTGCCTCACAAAGGCTGAGTGCACCCCGCTTGCCAACAACGCTCGGCAGATCGGATGGTCACCCACACAAGTGCTAGCCCAGCCCGACAGCGCGTAGCTTTGGTGATCTGACGGGAACGCTGTTAACCACTGCGGCAAAGCCGTTGGCCCAACGGTAAGTAACGTGCGGGAAAAGCTACAACTTCTACACCGATTAGCCAGAATATTTTGACCACCCATCTACTATTGATATAAACCCGTCCAGGCGATAGCAGCCTCGCCTGGCGAGGATTGACTGTTAAGTCAGACGCATGCACGATGCGTATAGTATCAATGAACGTGTTATCCGAGTGCAGAACGGGGAAGGCGCCTGATGTATCTCCGTTTGATCGAGGGCAGATTGTTATAGCCCGGAGGCTCGGCACGAGCATTTCGAAAAATTGCGCGACTTGTCAGGTGTTCGAGGAGCGCTGCGGTGAGTGCCTTCAACACGTGGCGAAACCAAGACGAAACCGCGTCCAGACGTCATGGGTGTTTGGCGACCACCCCTCATTACAGATGCTGGACGTCGTAGGCTGGGCAGACTGGTAACACAGGAGGCGGCGAATTGTGGCGGAACTATCATCAGACTTTAATTTTGAGCAGCGACAAGTGTGTCTGAAAATACAGCGCACCAAAAACTCGTAACGAAGGGCCTCCGCAGCCGACGACTCATGAATGTGCCAATGTTATCAACACGACATCAGCAACTACCAATGAAATGGGCACTAGACCATCGGCACTGGACATTGGCGCAGTGCCAAACGGGTATCTTCAACCTGTTGCATCGTTGGAGTGATTGCCTCATTGTTCACAGCGATTTTACCTGAACTGTGTGGCCATCCAGTGAAAAATTTCTAATCGCCTCTTGACGTACCGATTCTGAACTGTGTGACCATCCAGTGAAAAATTTCTAATCGCCCCTTATACTCCATCTAAACCACAAAACAGTATTAAATTTGCTCATATCTATATTTCAGCTACAGAACGCAGAGTAACATCAGTTAAATCTAGCATGTGTAGATTTTTTAAAAAAGAAAAAGGTAATGACAAGTATTTAATACGGAAGAGAAAATGCAATTCTATTAACACTTTTCTATGCCGCTCTGTGTGTGATTCCTCATATTAATCTCCAAGATAAAACCAATCCCAATCAAAGCTACAGAAAATACACTCGCACCTCCAACCTGTAGCTAATACTTCAACCTATAAACTGCAAATGTATGGGTTGCTGTTATCTGAACAGCAGAGAGATAAACAGCGATTATTGACAATATGTAGGACAGTGTCCAATTCGCTAATTGGAAGTCTTCCTTATCGGTGTACTTATGACATAGTTTCGTTCATAAACGCAGGAAGGCAAGAAATAAAACTCGCGTATCCCGTAGCACGGACTGGCAAGAACCGCACTCTCCTGAATGATTTAACATCAAGAGAGGAATGTGTACTGTGGGGAAAGTGGTAGAAGAAAAACGGAAGATGAGGTTATTAGAGTTGAGCACTAGCGCGCATTATGGATGAATAAGGAAAAACTATCTCGGCTTTCGGAATAAGTGATTTAGGAAAATGACGATGGAAAATCTGCATTGCCTGATGGAGACATGAATAGCCACACCTCCGAATGTGACCCCAGCGCGCGCGACCGCTACGGTCCCAGGTTCGAATCCTGTCTCGGGCATGGATGTGTGTGATGTCCTTAGTTAGGTTTAAGTAGTTCTAAGTTCTCGGGGACTGATGACCTCAGAAGTTAAGTCCCATAGTGCTCAGAGCCATTTTTTTGGTTTCTGAATTCATATTGCTACCGAGTGCAATGACAGAGTGGTAAATAAAATAAAATAAAATAAAATAAAATAAAATAAATAAAACGGGACTCCCATTCGTCGAGATGGCTGTGGGTCATGACCCCATCCGTCCATCCAGATTTAACTTCTCTGTGGATTCTCAACATCAGTTAACGAAAATGCTATGATGATTCCTTTCAAAATCTCATTGCGGAATTCCTTCTCTGCACTTTTTCAAACAGACCTCGTCGTCGTTTCTCTCTTTTCTAATCTTCTTTCCGAGTTATCACCATGGAATTTTATTCTGTACACTTACGTGAAGGGTTTAGTGTTATGACACATTTGTCATCAGACGTGACATACCTAGGAGCATCAACAGTGCTTTCGAACGGACTGATAAGAAAACGTTGCGTGAGAGTGGGAGACTCCATATTTGTGGACTCACCAAGGCACATTACAATGGGCACTTCTAGTAAAAACTTTATGAATTTTCCTGAATGCGAAAATTTCCTAATGTTTCAAGAAACAGGGCTGCGGTGCATTAGTAAAACATTTACTGTCGTATTAATTAGTCCGTATGTTATGCAGCGTGTGTAACTGGTTACGGCAAGAGTTTAAGCTATGAAGAAGAAATGGGGCCATGTATGTCGGCAGAATATTCCCTACAAATTAGTCGGAATCGCGCGGAGGCCTTTGGCAGTGCACTCTTAAGTGGCCTCCCAGACTCTTCAGTTCAATTGCGGCCGTTGAAAAAGCGGCCTCGGCGGCGGCGGCGGCGGCGGCGGCGGTGACGTCACGCGGTGCCTCACGGCCGCTTTTAGGCAACGTTTGCCCTGCCGCTGCCCTCATCGTCGTCTGATGGCCATTCCGTTACGCCAGCAGAAAATCCTGTCGACGCTTCGTCTGTTCCACTACGGGCTCTTCGTCTGTTCCATTACGGGGCACTCTAAAGATACGTTGTCAGTGATATTCCTTACCCGGTGTTCTCACCATCAAAACTCTGAGATTTGTTTATGGTTGATTGGGGAGACTTGATTTGACAAAAATCTTGTAAGATACTTGGCATAATGAATATTTTCCTCTCGAATCAGTACTCATATCATGCTCTTGTCTGTGTCTGGCCTGAAAATCGTCTTATTGAGTCAGTTACCGTGGTACTCTCACTTTGATGTGAAGTTGAAACCACTCCCGTTTTCTGCTTTTTCCACTAACATAAAGCTTAGTCAAAAGCGAAAGTGACTCCAGGTTCCGTACAAAATTCGAGAAGTTACCAGAATCGAAGCTCATTCAGTGACTTTGTAGTACGACATTTACCAAACGAACTTTTAAGTCCTTTCATCGTACAATAAGAAAATAAAATGAACGCAAAACTGGACTAGAAAATTCATCTTAAGAAAAACAACAAAAGCAGCACGATTTGAGTCTAAAATTGGCATTAACAAAGTATTCTGAGGTACAAAATTTAAACTCTCGGCTGAATGGATCACAAAATTGTAACAAAAAAAGAAAGGCTACAGAATATAACTTCAAAAAGTAGAAACAAGATATCAGTTAACAAAAAATATTTATAGTGAAGTGGCTTCCCTGGAACTGTAGCGTCTAATGTTAAACAACGGGCACAAAAAGAGACGCGTTGTGTGACTCAGTGATATTTCCTCTCCAGTATTATGAAACACTAGAATAGCAATTAAAATTAACAGAAAGTAAGATTATGGATACTACTTAGGCCAAGAGCAAAATCCTTAAACAAAACATGATGTATGTATGTGTGTGTGTATATTTGTATGTCCAGCATCTCCTCCCCTCATTGGATCGGCTTCAATGAAATGTAGTACACATACTGCTTGCTACATGAGAATAATCAGTGTGGGCAGAACCTCTTTGCTCCCACAGGAACAGAGAGCCGGCCGGAGTGGCCAAGCGGTTCTAGGCGCTACAGTTTGGAACCGCGCGACCGCTACGGTCGCAGGTTCGAAACCTGCCTCGGGCATGGTTGTGTGTAATGTCCTTAGGTTAGTTAGGTTTAAGTAGTTCTAAGTTCTAGGGGACTGATGACCTCAGAAGTTACTTCCCATAGTGCTCAGAGCCATTTGAACAGGAACAGTGATATTGGAGAAAGAGTTTTTTTTAACACTTGCCATATAGGCTGCGCCAATGGCCATGCCGCGGTGGTAACACCGGTTCCTGTCAGATCACCGATATTAAATGCTGTTGGGCGCGGCTAACACTTGGATGGGTGACCCTCCGGGTCTGCCGAGAGCTGTTGGCAAGTGGGGTGCACTCAGCTCTCGTGAGACAATTGAGGAGCTACATGACTGAGAAGTAGCGTCTACAGTCACAAAGAGGTCAGGAGAGCGGTGTGCTCACCACAGGCTCCTCCATATCCACGTCCAGCGAGGCCTAACAGTCGAGGATGACACGACAGTGGAGGGGTACCGCTGGATCTTTTCAAGACCTGTTCAGATGGTGAAATGTAGGCTGCCCTGCACAACAGGTTTATTGTGTGGGTATTACTGACATATCTTTTGGGGCTACATCTAGGGATGGACAGGGCTGAGAATAAAGACGGGTAGGAGATGGACATAGAGGGAGAGGATTAGATGGATGGATAGAAAAAAGATGAAGACTAGGAGATGGGCAGAGAGAGCGGAGGAGGAAGAGATGAATAGGGAGAAATGGGACGAAGAGGTAGGCAAGGATACGGGAGAGAAAGCGTTGGATAGAGATAGGTTGGAGGGAGGGTTGTCCTGAGAGGGGGGAGAGGAGATGGACAGTGAGAGAGCAAAGAAAGACAGCTGTGATGAGGAGATGGACAGAGAGAGGGTGGAGAAAGAGTTGGACAGCGATAGGAACAGGAGTTGGAGATACAGGCAGGGAGGAGATGGACTGAGAGGGGGGGAGGAGATGGACAGTGAGAGGGCAGTGGAGGAGATGGCCACAGAGAGGAGTGAGGAAGAGATGTACAGAGAGAAGGGGAGGGAGAAGGCAGACAGAGAGAGGGGGATGCAGTGATGAACAGAGAGATGGGACAGGGTATGAGCTCTAGAAGGCCAGAGGCGGACATGGACGTAGAGGGGGGTGAGGAGGAGATGGACATAGAGGTATGGTAGGGGAAGATATACAGAGAGAGGGGGTAGGAGGAGAGGATCGGAGGGCGGGGGACAATGACAGAGCACAGGAGAAGATGTATGCAACATATGTGCCACACACGTACGCGAGCGAATTCGTGAGGAAAAAGGCTATAAAAAACCAAATGTACCTACAAAATTATGCCACTGTACAACACGTAGTTGAGCAGATATGACGTCATAAACACTGAGATGCGTGAATATCTGCCGCACCAGACTTGACGTTTCAATTTATTACTTATTTATTATTAACTCTACTTGTCACATATTTCGCAAAATATCCACATACACCACTGAATCTAACTGCAAAATTATATCAGTGTATGACACACAGTTCACGAGATCTGATGCCATAAACACTACGATGCGTGAAAACCTACGTTTCCTTAAAACGCAGCGCAAATTACACAGGTTATATTTATCCAGTGTTTGATATGAGAGCACTTAGCGACTTCCAACAAACTTTAAACATTATTTCAAACCTTTCCTAAAATGTTTCTCATTTACATTCTTAACGTCAATTATTTAACGTATTAACTCATTTATTAAGTAATCAGACGTTTGAAGCTTTTTTTTATATAGGGAAGTTAAATTCTTTAAAGAATATTGAGTTTATTAGTTACTTACCATTTGGAATGAAACATTGTGGATTTAAGAACCACCTACATCCTTTAGGGGTGGGAATGAAAAGGGGGTCACACTGAAGCATATGTCAGGTACACGTGGAGCGATTGCAGCCAAATTTGTTAGGTACATATTATTTGTACAAAAATTCCATAGGGGTAAGATTGCCCACTACAACTAGGGCTGAGGGTGGATATGTGACAGCGTGACGTGAAGAAGTCCGAAAACGACCTGCTCGTATTTATTCTATGTATTTTGTTGGCTTAGAATAGTTATAAAAGTATGAAGTAGAATATATCCATTATTGTGCTGTTCAGTGCGTCAGCCAGGTCGCGAGAACGAGCACTGCAGCAAGCCAATAGTTTGCTTGCGTATTTCGTTACCTAAGATCAACACACGCGTCTGAATACCACATTGGGTGGGGTTGATGATGGGGTGACGCACAGAGAAGGGGTGGAGAAGGAAGTAGACAGTGAGGGGGGCAGGGTGGAGAGAGACGGAGAGAGGGGGCAGGAGGAGATGGACAGAGAGGGGAGGGAAGAGGAGATGGACTGATAGAAGACTGCAATAAGTAAGTACGCAAGCAGCGCTGCGTCTCTCAGCTAGGATGGAATATGTCTCTCAAAAGCGCACAGACAAATCCCTTTAGAACGTATGCGATGAATTCAGCTCACGGGACGCGTAGAAAGTGTGCTCTGAATCCAGCTAACTCTTTACATTCTCATATTATTTAAAAATAAGATTACTAGACTCCACCTGGGTGCAAACAGGAAACGCCTTAAAGAATTAGGATTGTCAAATTTGTAGAACCGAGATGCAAACAGGAAAGTAAATCAAACACGGGATTAGGAAGAAGAGAATAGGGCGCGGACGGAGCAACGGAAACTCTCTCACTAGAGCATGAAGGAGTACTGGGCTAATATGAAGGCCAACAAGCGTCGATTTCACGTGGTTTAAGAGACCGATTCTCGAAACAACAAGAAGGAGAAATATTGATGTGAGGCACAATTTAGTCGCAAATCGATGAAACTGCTAGTTTGGTGTTCCGGAAAATCATTTAGAAAACACTTTTGTAAGTATGGAGGCCCGGAGATAACACTATCAGCGGTAAAAAAAATATTCTACAAAAAGTTTTAGAAACAGTGAAATACAAATTTACAGCTCAACAGATACTGTTGCAATCTTCGTTGTTAGACAGTATACTGCAATTTCAAGAGAAATTTCAATGAAATTAGATCAGCTCCAACTGTTAGCGGTGGCCAAATTATTCCTGTTTTCACGAGTATCAAACGAAATGTCATCTTCAGTTTTATTTTAAATGTAAAGCTGAAGTGTTATATTCAGAAATAATAGTCCTTCTAAATCTTAGAAGTAGATATTAAAATCCAATAGTTTAATGCAAACCAATCGGTGCAATAACCCATTAAAATTTCTTCTTCCAGTCATTTCTAGCTGTACCTAAGCCTTTCGAGTTGTGTTAGGCACAATTGGATTCAGTCATTTCAATAAGTTCAAGCGTATTTACTTCAAATAAATAATACTGTGTGCCCTGTTGAATTAGCACTCATACGCGGAAAGAAAGCTTGTCTGCTGCATACAGCGGGTTCATCAGAGTTTGAGCGACTGCAGTACTTTGTGCTCCATGAACACTCACAAAAATCTGGATTCCGGAGAAAGAATCGAGACGAAATTGCTCCTGTGCAGAAGCTATTACATGTTATCTGAAACCTTCACGTCACTAGGCTCAGAAGAGATAAACTAGAGCAACAGCCGTGTGCTGCATTAATTACACGTGGGTAGACAGACACAGAAAAACCAAAAATAATCTCAAGAGTAGATAAATAAACACAACTGTGTTCACTCTGTCTTTTTGCGTATGTGATACCAATATACAGGGCGCTCAGAAACAGACTAAAAATCTTGTGAGAACGTTCCAGGGGAGACTGTGCTGAAAAATAATTGTTAGGGCAAGGAATGGATACGGTGCGCCGTTTCCGCATTATTTAGCACTGAAATTAGGCAATCAAGCCTTTGCACGCTCAAATTCAAGCACCTGCCCGCACTAAAGAGTGCTAATGCACAGACATCTGTGTGTCTGTGACCTATCAATTGTTAAAATGCTCATTGCCTTTTTCGGAAGTGATAGATTTAAGCTAAGTGAGCTTCAGTACTTCGTCGAGGTTATATAAATCATGTTTCTGTTATTCAGAAACAACTTTCGCACTTATCAATGACAACAGGAAACTCTTGCCTTTGAACATGATGAACATTCCATGAAGTACAAAAGTAACGACAATAATTATGTAGACATATTTATTTTTGTGTATGTAAACTGTACTTGCATCAATAGTAATCACTTTGGTTGCATAAAAAAACAGAAGTTACGCTATCACCTAATTTTTATTACCTATAAAAGGCATGCCGGGATGGTTCCTTTCAAAGGGCACGGCCGACTTCCTTCTCCGTCCTTCCCTAATCCGATGAGACCGATGACCTTGCTGTCTGGTCTCCTTCCCCAAACAACCCCCAACCCCTATAAAAGGTAATTTATAATTTGTAAGGACATAAAACACGACTAACTAACACTGAGCGATATGCGTTTCTAATTATGTGCAAAAGGAAATCTTCGGCTCCCAGTTACCATCTCACACATTCATTTACGTTTGTTTTCCTACCAATACTGCCGGTACTGCTGTTAATCCTACCATTTACTACACCATTTATGTGCTGTACCAAAACTACCGAATCCTAGGTATGTTAAGACAGACATTCGAACATATTCAACAAAGAGGACGTCTCGTTAAATGTTACTATCCGATGAAGAGATTGACTCAAGAGAGATTGGGTGGCCACGTCAAAGCAGCCGCAAGACTGACGACAAAGAAACGTTTTCTTCTCGGCTGAGCAATATTGGGCATTGAGGGGATATGCTCATTGTACAGGGTGATTCAAAAAGAATACCACAACTTTAGGAATTTAAAACTCTGCAACGACAAAAGGCAGAGCTAAGCACTATCTGTCGGCGAATTAAGGGAGCTATAAAGTTTCATTTAGTTGTACATTTGTTCGCTTGAGGCGCTGTTGACTAGGCATCAGCGTCAGTTGATGCTAAGATGGCGACCGCTCAACAGAAAGCTTTTTGTGTTATTGAGTACGGCAGAAGTGAATCGACGACAGTTGTTCAGCGTGCATTTCGAACGAAGTATGGTGTTAAACCTCCTGATAGGTGGTGTATTAAACGTTGGTATAAACAGTTTACAGAGAATGGGTGTTTGTGCAAAGGGAAAAGTTCTGGACGGCCGAGAACGAGTGATGAAAATGTAGCACGCATCCAGCAAGCATTTGTTCGCAGCCCAGGAAAATCGACTCGCAGAGCTAGCAGAGAGCTGCAAATTCCACAATCAACTGTATGGAGAGTCCTGCGAAAAAGGTTAGTTATGAAACCTTATCGTCTGAAATTGGTTCAAGCACTGTCTGCAGCTGATAAGATTAAAAGAATCGATTTCTGTGATTTTATCCTTGCTCAAATGGAAACAGATGAATCTTTCGTTTCAAAGATTGTGTTTAGTGATGAAGCAACTTTCCACACTAACGGGAAAGTCAACCGTCACAATGTCTGTATATGGGGCACTGAGAATCCGCGGGAAACAACTCAGTATGAATGTGACTCGCCTAAGGTGAACGTTTTCTGTGCCATTTCAGTCAATAAAGTTTTTGGTCCCTTTTTCTTCGAAGGTGCTACTGTAACTGGACTACAGTATCTGGAGATGTTAGAGAATTGGCTGTTCCCTCAGCTCGAACAAGAAGCACAACAATTCATATTTCAGCAGGATGGAGCGCCACCACATTGGCACTTATCTGTCCATAACTACCTGAACGTCAACTACCAGAGGCGATGGATCGGCCGCCAGGCAGCCCGTGACAGAGCACTTCATCACTGGCCTCCAAGAAGCCCTGATCTTACCCCCTGCGATTTTTTCTTATGGGGGTATGTTAAGGATATGGTGTTTCGGCCACCTCTCCCAGCCACCATTGATGATTTGAAACGAGAAATAACAGCAGCTATCCAAACTGTTACGCCTGATATGCTACAGAGAGTGTGGAACGAGTTGGAGTATCGGGTTGATATTGCTCGAGTGTCTGGAGGGGGCCATATTGAACATCTCTGAACTTGTTTTTGAGTGAAAAAAAACCTTTTTAAATACTCTTTGTAATGATGTATAACAGAAGGTTATATTATGTTTCTTTCATTAAATACACATTTTTAAAGTTGTGGTATTCTTTTTGAGTCACCCTGTATTTAGACTGGTGGCTCCCAACCTTTATGAGACCATTATCCCTGAGTGTAAATAGAGACTGTACGATGTCCCCCCTCCCCCTCCCCCCCCCCCCCCGCCCCCCCTTACACACACACAAATCATCAACATTTGGCCTAACTTAACTTTATAAAGAAAAGAAATCTGTGACTTATACTTTTAAAATAACGAAAGTTAATGGTATTTACTTTTTGTATGTGTTTTATTACACCGTGAACTAATGAATATATGTGACAGTTACTACTGCTTGTTTCTAAAAATCATTTCTTTTTTTTAGAATGATGACCCAGTTCTCAGTGCTTCGCGGGTGCTACCGACAGCTCCTTCTCAGAAAAGAAAACCAACTATCCACAATGAGGGTAGAGAATTGTTACGAAACATACTCCCTCTGCGCCACTCCTCTCCCTAGCGACACTTGCTTCGCCCATGTCTACTATCCCTATGTAAAATAAACCAACTTAAACTGTGAGCACTATACTTATTGTCTGTAAATCGTCATTGCCACTAACAGTAATAATAATACAGTGTGGGCCCTACAGCCGTGCGGTAACCACCACAGGGTTACTGTTGCGTTTTTCTGTCAATTAGTTCGTTTGTCTGCTGCGAAGTGAGTAATGAAATAATTTTTGGTTTATTGCGAGAAACAGAGATGAGTCGCACAGTGGTTAGCGTACTGAGCTCGCATTCGGGAGGACAACGGTTCAAACCCGCGCCCGACCATCCAGATTTAGGCTTTTAGTTATTTCCCAAAATCGCTCCAGGAAAATTCCGGGAGGGTTCCTCTGAAAATGCATGGCTGATTTCCTTTCCCCTCTCTCATGACCTTGAGGTCGACGGGACTTTAAACCCTAATCTTCCTTCCTTCATTGCAGGAACTATCCACGACTCCGAGAAGGCACTTTAATGAATCGTTTGAGGATATGTGACGTGCATGTCTGATTTTTATTGTAACAGGTGGTACGAAGTGTAACAGAACTATGGGAAGAAGATATTCTTCATTCATTCGTTTTACAAGCTGCAGTCTCCAGCACATTTTGTCACACGTTAATGTTAGTATTTGAAAAAGAAAAGTAATTGTTGGCAACTTACGTAATCAGTATTATAATCTTATGAAGTAGTGGTGATCTTTTAAAAATAATTTAGTTTTGTGATCGAAACATAACTGAATCCTTTTGATTTTACTGCTCACAAAATTTTCTTTTCTCCGCAAGGGGTTCTAGCCCCCAGGTTGGGAACCACTGGTTATACGAAACACTAATGTGCTGCCGGTTGCAGATATCGCAGGTGCTCCGGTGAACTCTTGCAAGCTTATTACATCGATGTTTAATTCCACAAGAAACTGAAGACATCAGAGACCGTTATAGATGTGTCAGTGGGATATAGTTGATTGAGTGAAGGTTTATTAATGACAGTACCACATCACATACGAAGCAAAAGAAAATAAAATTCTGACGCTTTAGGAAATTATCGAGCATCCAAAACTAAACGAAACTCGACTGTCCTGCCGAACAACTGCTACTTCATCCTCACCCTAGGGCAACAGTGGTCGACAAAACAGAACACTCGTTCAGTACGCTGTTATCCCGGACGTTAATATCGGATTACGGAATCGGAGTTACTACAGAACTGCATAACAACACTCATTATGAGGAAATTATATCTGTCGGTGTGAGGGTCCGCGGTGTCTGTGGTTGCTGTGGTGTGGCGTGCAAGATCAGCTGCGAGGTAGAGATAGCCCAAAGGACGGATCGTTGTCTGTGCGCAGCGTGGGATACTGTGGAATCTGTCGTAAGCTCCGGTAGTTTTGTGAACCTGTATAGTGAAGGTGTCAGCTCCTCACCTCTTCCCATACATTCTTACAGAAAATTCTCGTATGTGCGAACATCTGCGAGTGTAATTGACGGTCATTGGCAAGCTTGCGACTCGTTAGCAGTCGTAATCCACCAGACGGAGTTGCACGTTCCGGGAATTGACTTGCTTCACACCGAGTCCAGTACAGAAGAATATAGCGCTGCTATATATATCAGCTACGCTTCGGACAAATAGAGCCAAAGAAACACATTTTACCGAATGGCTCGCTTATTGTATTGCTGATTTTTATAACTCCCCTGTAAGTTTTCTTAAAAGAGATTTCAGCTAGTTTCACAGTTTCAAGAAACTTTAAAAGTGTAGCTTCCTTATTAATTTTTAACTTAAAGTTCGTGATTTATTACAAGAAAAATTGTAATAAGCGACCATTATTTGAAGGAACGGCTGTTTCTCAGTTTGCGCCCGAGACGCGCAACATGACTGCCTCCATGAAAGATCAAGCGCTGCTGGTAAGGCTCTTTTACAAGAACGGTGGCTGTGTGCCAGTGGCCCTGTATAAGTTCCAGCCACTCCACGGTATGAAAATATGGCAATGGCCCGACGTCTGCTAAAAGCCTGGAGATGATGATTAAAAATTTCGAAGAGACAGGTTCTTTTGAAGTGCAGTGTGGCAGAGTGAAAATGTGACCCAGCACTGCAGGAGGGGTCGAGCAGTGGTGCGCAAACGTGGAGTGCACGGGGAATTGCCCGAACGTTGGACACGGCAGCGAGCACTGCGCGTAAAATCCTACGAAACATGCTGCATTGCTGTCCATGCAATATCATCCGTGTTCAGGAGTTACTTCCCACTGATCTTCCAGCAAGACAAACGTCCGCTCAGAAATTGCTTGCTCAGATGGGAGTGGACAACGAATGACCAGGGAACATTCTGCGGACCGACGAAGCCCATTCCATCTCCAAGGATAAGTCAATACACACAACTGCAGAATATGGGCAACGAAAAATCTGCACCCACATCAACCGATACCATTTCATTCTGCAAAGGTGGCTGTGTGGTGTGGGTTGACGACTTCGTTTATCGCAGGGCCATATTTTTTCGAAGAGATGAGTCCTGCGGGTCCTGTTACCCATACCATCACTGGTAAACGCTATAAGAGTCTTTTGCGAAGCAACATCATTCCAACCCTTCAACAGCGTGGATGTGTGGATAGGATCATTAGCATGCAAGACGGCGCTCCTCTGCACTTTGCACAGTGAATCGGCTGCTGCAGAGGCATTTCGTAAGTACTAGAATTGTCAGCCTTCATTTAGCTACAGCCTGGCCATCCATATTTCCTGATCTTAATCCGTGTGCCTTCTGGCTGTGCGGTTATCTGAAACGTATTGTGTTCAGTGCTCTAATTACGAACGTAACTGAATTGAAAGCATGCATTGTGCAATGTATTCTGAACGTGACCCCTACGAGACTCTGATGTAATGTGGAACATGCTACTTCTCAGTTTCAACTTCTGGCATGAAATGATGGACAGTATACTGAACATGTCTTACATCAGTCACACGACAGTTAGAACCAATTTCATTTTTGTTTTTATGCGGTTTTTGGCCCCAGGACAATTAAAAACCGATATCATTCTGCTTTTTACTCGGTTTTTGGCTTCAGGACAATTAAAAACCGATTTTTCCCTTTAAATATGGTGCGACATTGCCGAGATGGATTATGGAATAGGAGGCAAATTTTTGCAAGCAATTAAAGGTCTTTACATAGATAGTTAGGCAGCAGTTAGAGTTGACGGTAAATTGAGTTCATGGTTCAGAGTAGTTGAAAGGTGGCTACACTGAGCCACGGCGCCAGAGATTGCGCCAAAGAGTATTATTCAGCCGCCTCCACAGGCAGTGCTTGGGGAGAACTCGTAGTAGAGTGCTTGTTGAGATGTGCTAGTGAAAAGTGGTTGTTGAGATGTCGTAGGGAAGAGTGCTTGCTGAGATGTGATACTGAAAAGTTCTTGTTGAGATGTGGTAGTAGCGAGTCGGTGTGGAGAGATTGTAATGTTTAGAGTGCTTTTCATCAATATAAGCGAAGGTAAAAAAAAAATTTTTTTCTTTCTCTCTCATTATTTCAGTGTCCTGAATAATGCGTCATTACAGGTTCAGTCAACAAAGCATCTGGCTTGTGTTCTTGTATTACAGTAGAATTCTGCTTTCCTTACGCAATTATAGTATTTCTATTTTTTAATTACTTCAGTATAAAGGATATTTAAAATTTCTTGTCTTATTGAAGAAGAACCGTGCTAGATGTGTACGTTGAGTCATACTTCCACACACAGAACAGTTATACTTGTGCTTTGGTTTCGTAGGTTTTATAGTTGCTGGGGACTTACTTAATTAATTGTGTTAACGAAAATTTTCATTTTCATTCTTTGTTGTTGTTCTATGCAGTCAGATTGCGTAATAATACTAGTCAGGGCCAACCGTTTACGAGACACAGCGTAATCGGACATACAGCTACAAAAAATTTAAAAAGTATTTTCATTTTAATAATTAAGCCCCCATGCACGTGGACACCAATGCTTCGGATCGTCCCTTGGAATCTTCTGACTGTAAAAATAGTAGACAGTAGTATTGTTGTAGTAATTTGTAGTTTAGTAATTGTAGTCTATTTTGCATGTGTAGATTTGGTAATTGTCATTCTTCTAATGGTATTTTTTCTCAGAATTTGATTTGTTGTCTTGTATACGCATTTGACAATTTAGTGCAATTATTTCAATTGTTCGTTAATCGTGTTTGAAGGAAACATTTCGTGTGAATGGTATTGTTGGAGATAAAGTGTCATTGTGTGCAATTTTCATATAGTGATGAGTTTTGTATATTTTGTAAATGATTACGCGATCAATGAAAAAGGCAAAAATTATGAATAGTGAGAATGACGAAATTGTTAACATGG
The DNA here is from genome assembly GCF_021461395.2 of Schistocerca americana. Taxonomy (NCBI): domain Eukaryota; kingdom Metazoa; phylum Arthropoda; class Insecta; order Orthoptera; family Acrididae; genus Schistocerca; species Schistocerca americana. The sequence goes on from NC_060122.1 coordinate 537,648,780, forward strand.
CGAACTCGCCAACACAGGAGACCAGTGTGATGAATACTGAACTGGAAAACAATTTAATAAGTCGGGAAAATAGTCCGGAACCATTTCAAAATTTTTCTCAATCAGAAAATTCACAGAATACGAGATTAACGACAGAAGATTCTGTAATAGTATCGAACACAGATGGCCTTACAGCTATGACAAAGGAAGCTGGTTTTGTGGGAAATGTTAGGGGCGAAAGGAATTTTGAAGTAGTTCATACGGAGCAGTTGATGGGTGCAATATTAAATTTGGGAACACGGTTAGACTCACAAATAGGAACAATTAAAACTGAGATAGGAACAATTAAAACTGAGATGGGAACAATTAAAACAGAAATGAAAGCAATGACAACACGGTTATGCTCACAAATAGGATCAATTAAAACAGAGATGGAAACAATGACAACACAGTTAGACTCACGAATAGGGACGTGTTTCAAAAACATGAAAGATGAATCAAAGAAAGAAAGTAGAGAAGAAGTACAACCGATTTTGAATGCTCACAATAATAGTTTAATTTCAATAGAAATTAGACAAGAGGAACAGGACAGAGAACAGGAAGAAAGAGATCGCGTGATAGTACAAAAATTTTCAGAATTAAATTTACAACGTGCACACGATAAGGAAGAAATAATTGAAAGAATCGAGGAATCCGCACCAAATGACAGAATAAATAACTTAACGCAACAGTGTGAACAGTTAACTACTAAAAGTGACAACACCGAAACCCGAGTCGCGACATTTACAGAAGACGTAAATAAACAGAAAGAACAATTAAGTGACTCATCGGAAAGAGTTGAGGAGATCTCAGATAAATTGACAAGTGTTAGTTTAGCAGAAGGGTTTAAAGAAAATAATTTGTTTCATTTACGTGATGCAACAAGAGAGCGCCAGGCGCGTGAATTTAACAATAATCGTCATTGTGACTGGGACAGACGCGGTAGGTCTTTGTCGCCACGAGGCGAAAACTTTGACTATAAACACGTCTTAACTGTTCGGAAATTTAAGATCTTCCGCAATTCTAAGAATGACATACATCCATGTGCATGGTTAGATCAATTTATGTACGCACTTCCACCAAATTGGCCACTAAGTCACAAACTGGAAATTATGTGCGACTATTAAAGTCCTCAGGAGATTCACTACTCTAAGTAAATATGTGCCGTAGCGTGCATAGGGCCCCGAGCTGTAGTGGTGCTATTTCCCTTTTAGTTTTCTGTACCGCTGCCTACTCTTTTACTATTCTTTGCATCTGTCAAAACAACTCTTCGACTATCAATCTATCTAGAGAGTAAGTAAACAATAACTGGATATGACTATTTTACCTAAATGTGATTTCGGAAATTACCGTTTGGACTTACTGTATCTTCATCAGCATTCATTCGTAGCTTAAACGAAATTTTACCTGTTTATCTTCGTAACAATATTACTTCATATGTTGACGATATTCTTATTGCTAAACGTTCTTGGAGTGAGCACAACAAAATTTTGGATTCATTATTACGTATTTTTGCAAGAGTTGTCATTACAGTGAACTTAGAAAAATCTGAATTTGGTCGTTCTCAGGTGAAATTTCTCGATCACATTATTTCTACAGAAGGTATCCTTCCTGATCCAGAAAAACTAGACGCTATTCGTAACTATGCTGTTCCTACCACAAAACGTGATGTTCGTAGTTTCCTTGGTGTCTGTAATTTTCTTAGACGCTTTTTTAGATTGGACAGTTTGGCCACACCTCGTTTTTGCGAACTGTCTGAAAAATTCCTTTCAAACGAAAATCGGTCAACAACTCTGTTTGGTTAGTTTGTATTCCTGATGAGTGGGTTAATAAGCTGATTTGGTATACGCATTTCAGTTATGCACACTTTGGTCCCAGAAAATGCTTTCATAAATTACAGGAATATTGCTGCTTCAGTAATATGGAAAAACGTATTCGATCTGTTCTGGCCAAATGCAAATTATGTCAAAAGGCTAAGCCGCCAACAATTTCTCACAGAGCACCGTTGTTTCCTATTATTCCAGCGAAATTAAAGGACATGGCTGCAGTCGATTTGTTCGGTCCAGTGGTTCATTCTACTAATGGTTTTGCGTACATTTTCGTAGCAGTGGAGTTGACATCAAAATATGTGTTTTTTACACCATTACGCAAAGCAACAGCTCGTTCAGTATCTAATGCTTTCATTAACCATTCTCTTAAAGAAGTTGGTCATGTTGATAAGGTTATATCAGATAATGGATCACAGTTTCGTTCTAAAATTTGGCTTCGTACTCTACGACGTCGTAAAATTAAACCAATTTCCATTTCACTTTTTCACCCTCAATCTAACGCTTCAGAGAGATGGATGACGGAAATCAATAAATTGTGTCGACTTTATTGTCATCAGAATCACAGAACTTGGGATCAGTATCTTCATATTTTTCAAAACATTCTGAATGAACTTCCTGACTCAACTTCTTTACCGCCTATACTGATATTAAAAAACAAAGCACCGACAAATCGCATATCTGAAATCGTTCCTTTTCCGCCTACATGGAAACTGCGGCATTCTGAAGTTGTGAACCTGGCTCTGCGAAATATTGCATCTGCGGCTGTTAGAAGAGAGAAATCAGCTAAACATCCTGGTCGTTTTAAAATCTTGTCAGTTGGCCAAAAGGTGTTAATTAAGTCTCATCGTTTGTCTCACAAAGGAAAAGGCTTGTGTCGCAAATTTTTTCTGCTTTATAACGGTCCATATAGGGTTCGCAAAATCATTCATGATAACACTGTTGAAGTAGAAACTCGTAAATCTCGACGCTCTAAGGGAATACATCATATATCAAACGTTAAAATTTTTGTGGAATGATATACTTTTGCAAAATTTTTGTGGAATGACATACTTTAGAGAAACTAACAGCTACATGTAAACATGCAGAGAATACAAGGATACCGCGCTGTGTTTTGGCGGCGGCATATACTCAAAGCAAAAGTCAAGTCTGTGCGCCGCACAAGGCAGTCGTTGACCGCAAACAATTACTTCCTACGTCACGCGCCTACAGCTGATCGAGCGCTCAGTGCGAATGCACTGACAGCCGTAGACAAATACACAGTCTAATTTCTCCGACTAAATTCAGTATAAAGCTATAGTGAGTTGATGAATTATGTTATTAACGTTCAGTATTTTTCAGGATACGATTGTATAAAATATTTAAGAACTTCAGGTAAATTCTGTGCGTGTCCGACGTTAAGACGACTTGCTATCGAGAAATTTTCAGGAAGAATGTAATTTCGAAGAAGAAACTAATAAACTAAAAAAGGTAACTATTAATTGAGTTCATTTTTCAGGTAACATATTTCCACTTAGCTACGTACTTTAGACGTAATTTGCTGCTCGCCATTACGTGATTCATACTTTGTGCTAATTTCATGTTCTATGAATTTACTTGTGAAGCGACGTGCTTGCGTACGTTAACTGATTTTGACAATGATTATTAATGAACTGGGTTGTAACTTGTGTATATTATGCATCGCTTGGCTGCACTGCTTTCTCACTGATGTCATATTTTTTAATTATGTGCCTGCTATGCTTATTTATTTAAATTATAATTGTCACCTGATTGGTTGTGCTGATATGTATGTAAGTTATACTTTGTGATTTATCTGCTTTCGCCTTCATGTTTACTTATTAAGATGACATATGAACATTTATTTACTTATGCTGATATGATGCTAATGACCTGTTTATTACGTAAGATATATGTTTACTGCTATGCGTATGGATTGCATATTTATACATTTCTGTTTGTCGTCACAACTACTCTTTAATTTGGTACATAGCAATGCTGATGTACAGTGTACGAACATAGAGTTTAGGTTACACTATGGTATTAGTTACAGATTGTTCGCTTGGCAGAGCCTCGTTGTAAGAATTGTGCTGCATCCACTTGTTGACATTCTGTTCACTACTGGTATATTTACTCGCTATTGCATGTTTTGCTTACGCTCAGTGCCTTATATTTTTAAGATAAGAAAATGAACTGCTATAATTCGACGAACAACATTAGTACAAGAAACTTCATAGAAGTCACATGAGCTGGAGGTTTTATGGAAGCTGTATAAATGTATGCTAATAGGAAGGAAGCTAACGACATGACATACCAAAACTAGGTTTAGACCATTGACAGTTATTACACTGCATTTTTCGTGAGCAATTGAAATAGGAAGTGACACTTGACACAAGAAATACTCCACATGTTTGCTTCTGTTTGCCATAATTCTTGAAGTGGTGTACACACTGTGAAATATTATGATCATTCACACTCCGTAATCGTACTTAATTACTGAGAACCCGAACTAAGTCTGTTAGAGGTCATGTATGCATTTCTTTTGTTTATAATTCATAATGAGTAGAAGATTTGGGTCAGATGGATTACACAGAGGTTGTGTGTTGACAATGTGTCTTCGGATTGTATAGGATGATGAGGTTTGCATTAGGATTTTATCTGTACTTGTTCGAGGAGACTGACTAGAGGAGAGAGTTGTTATGGAAGTGAAATGATATTGGCGATAAGGTTTATATGTGTCGACGTATTGAAGAGATATTATTGAGGTATTGAGATTATATGAAGTTGATGATTATTGGAGTTTTTGGTGGACAAGAGGTAAGGTAAATGATATTGATGATAAGATTTATATGTATTGACGTAAGAGGTATTATTGAAGTATTGAGATTATGTGATGCTGATGATTATTGGAGTTTTGGTGGATAAGAGGTAAAGTAAGTGAGGTGCATTTTTGTTTTTGTTGGTCTATATGGAACAAGGAGGATGAAGATAGCAGACTAGAACACTAAAGTGGAAGGAAGATTGTCTACACACACTTTGTTAAATCACTAAGCAGTATATACTTTTTTTTTTTTTTTTTTTGGAGAGAGGAAGTAATTGCATATCTTGGCTCACTGACAGTTGTTCAGCAACCGTACATTTTGATCTGGCTTGGCATACATTGGTCTTGACATGATGACTATGACGTTGATTAACTATTATTGACTGTATACATTGCTGCCACTACTACTTGATACACATGATGAACATCAAATTTTGACAGAATTGCATTTACACAGTTAACACTATTCAATTACACAGTAGTACTTAATGTGGATGAAAGATGAGTGAGTGTGTTTTGCGTGTTTTCCTTTCCTAATCCTACCCACCTATCTCCTAAATATTATTTTATTTGTATGTAGTGGCTTGCACTGACACCCATAAATATTATAGGTTTACTGATATTTGTGTATTTGTAATAGTTAATATGACAATTATCTGATATCATTTGTGTGTTTATTAGAATTTATATGTTTAGTGTGTAAAAGCATTTGTATGTGTATTCAAACTATTGTTCATGCCTGAACTGTCTGATTAGTGATGGTGAATATTATGAACTGTTACCTGCACTTGTTCAACATAATGGGTGCCACTGATGGACTGTTTCTACTGAATTGTTGCTGTCTGCACCTGCTCAACATTGCTGGGTGCCACTGATGGACTGCTTCTATTGAAATGATGTCACTTGTTGGTGGCTGCACCTGTTCAACAATGCTGGGTGTCACTAAGGGAACTGCTTCTGCTGAGAAATGTGACTTGTTGCTGTGTGTACCTGCTCAACATTGCTGGGTGCCACTAATGGAACTGTTTCTGCTGAGTGATGTCACTTGTTGTTGTCTGCACCTGTTCAACATTACTGGGTGCCACTAATGGAACTGCTTATACTGAAATAATGTCACTTGTTGGTGTCTGCACCTGTCAACATTGCTGGGTGCCACTGATGAACTGCTTCTACTGAAATAATGTCACTTGTTGGTGTGTGCACCTGTTCAACATTGCTGGGTGCCACTGATGGACTGCTTCTACTGAACTGATGTTGCTTCTTGCTGTCTGCACCTGTTCAACATTACTGGGTGCCACAGATGGAACTGCTTTTACTAAAATGATGTCACTTGTTGCTGGTTGCACCTGTTGACCATTGCTGGGTGCTACTGCTGGAACTATCAACTACTGGTTTTTTTTTTAATCATTGAAAGCATTTTATGTGAACATTTGTATAAACTGATTTTTTGTGTATTGTGTGAACTATTATGTAAAGTCACATGTATGAAAGAATTTGTATTGCTTACTGTATTTTATATATTAGGTTATTGAAAGGTCAGTGCAAAGCCAAAATTTTAACTAATTATGTGATATTTAGGTATTAATATTATCTTTTATTTATGTCTGTATTTTTGTGGACGAATTTGGTGGTATTTTCACCACCAATGCTGGCAAAAATACCATCAAATTCTGGCCCGTGGAGGAGTGGCATATGAAAGGTGGCTACACTGAGCCACGGCGCCAGAGATTGCGCCAAAGAGTATTATTCAGCCGCCTCCACAGGCAGTGCTTGGGGAGAACTCGTAGTAGAGTGCTTGTTGAGATGTGCTAGTGAAAAGTGGTTGTTGAGATGTCGTAGGGAAGAGTGCTTGCTGAGATGTGATACTGAAAAGTTCTTGTTGAGATGTGGTAGTAGCGAGTCGGTGTGGAGAGATTGTAATGTTTAGAGTGCTTTTCATCAATATAAACGAAGGTAAAAAAATTTTTTTTTTCTTTCTCTCTCATTATTTCAGTGTCCTGAATAATGCGTCATTACAGGTTCAGTCAACAAAGCATCTGGCTTGTGTTCTTGTATTACAGTAGAATTCTGCTTTCCTTACGCAATTATAGTATTTCTATTTTTTAATTACTTCAGTATAAAGGATATTTAAAATTTCTTGTCTTATTGAAGAAGAACCGTGCCAGATGTGTACGTTGAGTCATACTTCCACACACAGAACAGTTATACTTGTGCTTTGGTTTCGTAGGTTTTATAGTTGCTGGGGACTTACTTAATTAATTGTGTTAACGAAAATTTTCATTTTCATTCTTTGTTGTTGTTCTATGCAGTCAGATTGCGTAATAATACTAGTCAGGGCCAACCGTTACGAGACACAGCGTAATCGGACAAACAGCCACGAAAAATAAAAATTATTTTCAAAAATAATAATAATTAAGCCCCCATGCATAGTTTCAGGGGTAAGACAAGCTATAACCTGTCTCCACTGTTGTTCATATTATTTATGGATCATATGTTGAAAACAATAGACTGGATGGGTGAGATTAAGATATGTGAACACAAAATAAGCAGTCTCGCATATGCAGATGACTTAGTTGTGATGGCAGATTCGATTGAAAGTTTGCAAAGTAATATTTCAGAGCTAGATCAGAAATGTAAGGACTATGGTATGAAGATTAGCATCTCCAAAACGAAAGTAATGTCAGTGGGAAAGAGATATAAACGGATTGAGTGCCAAATAGGAGGAACAAAGCTAGAACAGGTGGACGGTTTCAAGTTCTTAGGATGCATATTCTCACAGGATGACAACATAGTGAAAGAACTGGAAGCGAGGTGAAGCAAAGCTAATGCAGTGAGTGCTCAGCTACGATATACTCTCTTCTGCAAGAAGGAAGTCAGTACCAAGACTAAGTTATCCATGCACCGATCAATCTTTTGATCAACTTTGTTGTATGGGAGCGAAAGCTGGGTGGATTCAGATTACCTTATCAATAAGGTTGAGGTTACGGATATGAAAATAGCTAGGATGATTGCAGGTACTAGTAGATGGGAACAATGGCAAGAGGGTGTCCACAATGAGGAAATCAAAGAAAAACTGGGAATGAACTCTATAGATGTAGCAGTCAGGGCGAACAGGCTTAGATAGTGGGGTCATGTTACACGCATGAGAGAAGCAAGGTTACCCAAGAGACTCATGGGTTCAGCAGTAGAGGGTAAGAGGAGTCGGGGTAGACCAAGGAGAAGGTACCTGGATTCGGTTAAGAATGATTTTGAAGTAATAGGCTTAACATCAGAAGAGGCACCAATGTTAGCACTGAATAGGATTCAAATGGTTCAAATGGTTCTGAGCACTATGGGACTTAACTTCTGAGGTCATCAGTCGCCTAGAACTTAGAACTACTTAAACCTAACTAACCTAAGGACATCACACACATCCATGCCCGAGGCAGGATTCGAACCTGCGACCGTAGCGGTCTCGCGGTTCCAGACTGTAGCGCCTAGAACCGCTCGGCCACTCCGGCCGGCTACTGAATAGGGGATCATGGAGGAATTTTATAAGGGGGACTAAGCTCCAGACTGAACGCTGAAAGGCATAATCAGTCTCAAATGATGATGATGATGATGATGACGATGATGATATTTCCCCTTGCGTCAATAATATGTTGTTCAAATTTGACGTCTTTCTGAAAATTAGTTATCCTTGTACAGCGACTGAAGCCGGAACCTTAATTATGGACACCCAGTATTTTCTCAGTTAAGTTTTAACAGTTTTGAAGTATTTCGTACTGCTATTAGTTCTTAGCTATGCAGATAAAGTAGCAGTCACACACCATTGCTCTCCTACAACACACACCTTATGTTTTTGTATGGCGACCGTAACTTTTGTGCCAAATTAACTTCGATGAACTCGGTGGCTAGAGTAGTTCCCATGAGTTGGGTTGGAAAAATAAAAGATAAATATTCAAAATAACAGACTGTAATAGGATTCGTGCCGGCTTACGGCAATCGCGCAGACAAGAAGTTTATGTCATTCTGAGCGATAATGTTTCAGGCATCCTATAACAAGGTACCAAATTCAATAAGATTTTTCATTCTTGTGAAGTAGAAATCGACGCCACTGCGAGATTTTGAAGGAAATTGTATTACATATCTGTATATAAGCCAGTGAACAGATAATTCATGTTACTAGAAGAATTTCATTGACACAAAAGTCAATAAAAGGTTTTTCATTTCAAGAAGGTATGTATTTATTCCACAATTGACGTAAACTTCAATTATGTTCTATTAATGAATACAAGCTCGAGAACATTTCCGACGGGAGAGTTCAGTTCTAATTAATAGTTTGATGCTTTCTTCGGAAAAGGAGTAATTTCACGGATCATTTAAATCCACCAGTGTTAGAACTGAAAGCAAATCTGATTGCTGTGCAACAGAGCCCAGACGAATATTTCTCCGCAACTTCGATTAACACTTTCAGCTTCAATACAGCGTCTGCAGCAGTTGGAGCAGATCGCTACAACAACGGAAGCGTGTTGTGTGAAAGCGGTTTCACACATAGCCCTGTATCAAACCAACGGTGTGAGTATTCGACACAACACAGCACACACAGTCACTCATACATACAAAGACAAACACAAGGCGGTGTGGGAAACATATAGAGAGAGACACTCACTCAATAGGTGCTCATCAGAGAGACTTTACAGTTGGTTTTCTAAACATGACATAGTAGACAGACCCAGTGAAAAATGGTTCAAATGGCTCTGAGCACTATGCGACTTAACTTCTGAGGTCATCAGTCGCCTAGAACTTAGAACTACTTAAACCTAACTAACCTAAGGACATCACACACATCCATGCCCGAGGCGGGATTCGAAACTGCGACCGTAGCGGTCGCTCGGTTACAGACTGTAGCGCCTAGAACCGCACGGCCACTCCGGCCGGCAGACCCAGTGAACTTTGAGATCAGTGTGGTTTGTCAGTACCCAAGTGGATCGTGCACTGTGGGATCGAGCATTACCCGACTGCGAATTCTTTCCGGGATTTGTAGGAATAATTATGGAAAACATGGGACTACACAATAAAATCGCGTAGTCGTATCAGTTTACATTTAAGGAATCATCCACAACCAGTAGAGTGATTCTAGAGCCTAAACCGATAGCAATCCAAAGCATAGCTCTTGGTAAGCTAAAGTACTTCACTGAACAGTATGGATAAGAGAATCATTTTGACCAGCTTACTGTGAGGTTCTGGTACATTCGCTCTTGCAGTCTATCGTGAAATCTGATTCATCTGAAACTGCAATGCAACGCCGTTACTACACCACACAAGAGGCGCTTAAAAGACGGAGTGGAATGGGACCTGTTCAAACGGGAGAGTGTTCGTAGCGTAACTTCATTCACTGACGTTCTCTGGAATACACGTGACGCAAGTATTGACTACATCGACTGTAGACGTTCTTAAGAAGGAGTAGATTGATCAGTTCTGGCAAATAGCCAAATGTGCTCCTCTTTGCGATCTGTAATGCGAAGATAGAGCCCGGAGCCTTGCTGGCGTGACTTCCTTGTCTCACATTCTAAGTGCCCCGCTAGTTTGGTCAATCTATGTACACTATGACACGCTGTTCTAAACGCACACCAACCGTATTCGACCCTGCCCACTGTAAGTCGCTTCCCTAGCAAGTTTGTATGTGTATAATCTGAACTTTAATAGCGATCTGGATTAATCTGATGTTTGACACAAAATCTCCTACATCCATCTCCCGACGGGTCGTGGGACGACAGCTGTTACTATATCTACGGAGTAGAGATGACACCTTCAGTTGCGTTTTTGTAGGTATTGTTTCATTTGCAATCTATTTTTGTGTTACATTAAATCACCTTATTGCCCTCTGTGATATCAGATGATCGCTACACATGTTGCAGAGGGTACAAAAGATCTGTGAATGCTGTGCTGAACGTTCTTTCCTGCTTATGGTGTAAATGGCGGCACCGTTCACTCTATAAGAGGTAAAGAATGTTCAGCAAATTTCATTTGATTTATTGCACATTTAAAGACCTGCTAACTAATATTTTAAAAGAATATAATACATTTTTTCAGTTTTACATGTAATAATACATTGCTCCACACTACTAGCAAAATCTGTTGTGAGCAATAAAAAGTAGAGTAATAACAACGAGTCACAAAGAAACTTAAATAAGTTGAAATAAACGAAGGGTGTAAAATAATAAATATTAGTGCCGTACTTTAGAGGGAAATAATCGGAATACAGGAAAGGGACGATCTGTAGATTTTTTTGCAGTTAAAATAAAACATATAAATTATGGCTCGTGTTATTGCTATTGCAGGTGGGTGGGCCTCGGCAGAAACATACAGCGTGTCCCACCTGAAGTAGTGAACAAAATTATGTTTTCTTATATTATTAAATGAAATACATCATGCCACAGGTAGAAAGTGAGCCTCGGAATTTAAACTTTGAGATTCTCCTCCTTGTACTGCGTATACCCTAGATGTAATGATTGTCTTACTGCTTACGTTAGTTATTATCCTATACATTATTTAGTTATGGTATTTAAAGTGCAGTTTCGATACTTGGACCAATACTTGTTACGTGAAGATGGTATCTGTTCTTTCGGCAGCTCTCGAAGAATGAAATCCCGATCATTAGCTGCTTACAGGTGTTGAAATGAAATGATCGTATGGCATTGTTGGCCGGGAGGCCCCATTCTAGGAAGTTCGGCCGCCAAGTTGATGAATGTCAACGGGGACAGTTGAAAATGTGCGCCCCGACCCGGGATCTCCTTCTTACACGGCTGACGCTCTATCCGACGGAGCCACGGAGGACAGAGAGAATAGTGCGACTGCAGGGTCTTATTTCTGGCACGCTCCCCGTGAGACCCCCCACATTTTCCAACTTACTGTCCACATCTATATTTGTTGTGCCCCTGCCCACTATAATCGCGGCAGTCAATCTACCGATTCCCGTAAGAGTTTGAGCAATGTGACTGCATCTGCACTGAAGATGATCATTGGACAGTTAGCCTTACTTATATGTCGACGGTATCTGTTCTTTCAGACGTGTCCGAGCTGTCGTTCTTATTCTGCCTTGGCTCTTTGCAGTGTTTTCCTTTATCACGTGAATCTTTCGGTAGTCTTGTGTACTCTGTAGGCCATGGTAGTTTATGTTACCGCCCGGTGTTCGCTAGTGGAATGGCTGCTGGCCGCGCTCTTTGGAATGAGTCTGTCAAAACATATGTTTTGTAGCCTATGCTACTTTGGACAGCGTATAGCGGAAAACCTTCTGCTATGACTCCAATTTTCTGTCAGTTGACCCTACCTAGAAGTAATTGCTGATGTTGTGAGGTCCTGCTGTGCGTTCATGCACGTGCCTGTGTTAATGATTGTGGCATCGTGGTCACTGTGTGTTGCTTTGTCCAATATTTCCCACATTTTATGTGTGCTGTTCAAATGCGTGTAGCCGGCCGAAGTGGCCGTGCTGTTAAAGCCGCTGCAGTCTGGAACCGCAAGACCGCTACGGTCGCAGTTTCGAATCCTGCCTCGGGCATGGATGTTTGTGATGTCCTTAGGTTAGTTAAGTTTAACTAGTTCTAAGTTCTAGGGGACTAATGACCTCAGCAGTTGAGTCCCATAGTGCTCAGAGCCATTTTTTGAACCAAATGTGTGTAAAGTCTTATGGGACTTCACTGCTAAGGTCATCAGTCCCGAAGCTTACACACTACTTAACCTAAATTACCCTAAGGACAAATACACACACACACCCGTGCACGAGGGAGGACTCGAACCTCCGCCGGGACGAGCCATACAGTCCATGACCGCAGCACCTCAGACCACTCGGCTATTCCCGCGCGGCTTTTATGTGTGCTAATGAGTTTTTGTTTGATAGTGATATATCTAGATTACTGACTCCTCCAGCGTTGCCACAATATGTTGTTGCTTGTCCTGCTATGTTTAATAAAAAGAGTTGGCACTCATTTATGATGTCAACTAGTATTTGTCCTCTGGTATCTTCTATCAGCTTAACACAGTATTGACCGGGTGTTAATGTCTGTGGGTATAAGTAATCTTCTCTCCATAGAAAAGTGTGCAACATCTCTGATTAGGTCTGCGAAAGGTTCAGGGTTGTAATATTATTGTGAGTACATCGACGTGGTTATCCACATGAGGGACTGTAGCTGTCGCTATGTGCTCCGACCAAAGCTGTGTAATCTTTGTTAACGTGAAGGTCGTGTTTATTATTTCAATTGCAGCCTTTGTGCCTTTTGTCCCATGTGACTGTCATGTAATATTTTGGGAGCCCTGGAATTTTTCCACCACTCATATATTTTCCGCGAGACAGAGTAGGTCCCTACATCGGCTCATACCTCGTGCAGAATCGTACCAAGTTCTATGCCTGCTAATGTACTCCTCACACAGTTCAATTGTATTTTATTCAGAATGCATATTTAGTGTAAGCGAACCCTTTGGTGTAGTCTCCTTGGGGTTGAAGTAGGCACGTCCGTGAGCTCTTAGAAAGTCCTTGTAGACTTTCTCTAAGTTTAAGCCCTCTGCGCTTCCTGTGCATGCTACTCCCAAGAGATTGGAGAATTTCACGTTCGTCGATTTGAAGGCTTACGATACGGAGGATCATACGGTCTGTCTACTCAGTTGTCCGTTAGCAAACTGAGTGTACATTTGGATGATTGAAACGTCTAACTAAGCCTAGTGCCGTTTGAAATATTCGTATAACTTTATTTTCGAGCTTAATAATACGTAGGTTTCTCTCAATGTCATCATAATCGATCACATTTACGTATAATCCCACGTCCGTGTTTCTGGTCTTCGTCAAGTGATGTGACTTGATGGTTGTCTTTATTATTGGTTTGGTGCATAAGTTCGTTGCGTTTTCCTATAAGTTTAATAAATGCAACAGATACACATAACAGAGACTTTAGTCACCGATAACATACTCCTCGTCACTATTTACAGTAGTCTGCCAACGCTGCGGTACTTCTCGTTTCTGCGACTGTAAAATCACGTGGTTTTGAGGTGAAGAACTCCTCGAGCCATGTTCTGAGATCATTTGTTCGATAGGGACCAGAAAAGGCGAAAATCTGAGGGCGCAAGATCAGCTGAATAAGGAGGGTGCGAAATGACTTCCCAACTCAGCTCTTGTGTAGTGCTTTTTATCAGTCTAGTAGAACGTGGGCGGGTGTCATCGTGGGATAGTATCACTTCACATAACATTCCTGGTCGTTGTTTTCGGACTGCGTCTGCAAGACTTCTCAGTTTTTGATAATAAATGTCAGCTCTGATGGTTATGTCTTGGGGAGGCAACTCTTAGTACATCACACTGTTGGTGTTCCACTCGATTCATAACATTATCTTTTGTGGACGCGACCAAGCCTTTGTATGGGGAGTTGCTGCTTTGTTCGGGCTCAATCATTCCTTATATTAGCATAAAACACCTTTTCTCGACACCAGTAACGATATAGAATAGGAATAGTCAGTGTTGTTTACGAGCCAATTGATGACAAGCAAGCAGAGATGAACACCTGCTGATTTTTGTGATTTTGGTTTAGAGCAAGAGGTACCCATACACTCAATTTTCGAACCTTCCTATTGCATGCAAATGTCACACGATGTTGGAATGATTACAGTTCATCACATTTGCCAGTTCTTGAGAACACCGACGTCGATTGTTGTGGATTAATTCGTTTAAAGGATCTTCATCAAATCCCGGAGGTCTTGCTGAACTTGGAGAGTCACTAATGTCAAAACGATCCTCCTTAAAAAGATTAAACCATTTTCTTGCCATGCTCCGTCCAATGATAATATTCCCAAACACGGTACAAATGTTTCTGAACGCCGCAGCTGCTGTCACCTGTCTACTGAACTCAAACAGAAAAATATTGGAAATGTTCCGATTCCTCCACTTGGTATTCCATTTTCTACCTTCCACAGCTCCGCTCACTATCTACGTATGACAAAATAATAATGTGTAAACTCAAATAGAAACAGTGAACTACAAATAAAAAGTGACGCTCGATAAATAAACCCGTAGCAACCGGAATACCAATAAGAAAAATAAAAACGGTACGAACCTAAGCGCCAACGTAATAGTTGTGAGTGGGTCTGCGGAATTTATGACTGGTTCTGGTTCAGCATAGCCACCATTTTGTTATGTTGGTGAACGGATTACTATTACAAAGTCAAAACAGATACCACGAGAGTGTCTCATTTTTTCTTTCAGCGCTGTAGAAACGTTGCAGTGCTACGTACATGGTGTTTCAAAAATGACCGGTATATTTGAAACGGCAATAAAAACTAAACGAGCAGCGATAGAAATACACCGTTTGTTGCAATATGCTTGGGACAACAGTACATTTTCAGGCAGACAAACTTTCGAAATTACAGTAGTTACAATTTTCAACAACAGATGGCGCTGCGGTCTGGGAAACTCTATAGTACGATATTTTCCACATATCCACCATGCGTAGCAATAATATGGCGTAGTCTCTGAATGAAATTACCCGAAACCTTTGACAACGTGTCTGGCGGAATGGCTTCACATGCAGATGAGATGTACTGCTTCAGCTGTTCAATTGTTTCTGGATTCTGGCGGTACACCTGGTCTTTCAAGTGTCCCCACAGAAAGAAGTCACAGGGGTTCATGTCTGGCGAATAGGGAGGCCAATCCACGCCGCCTCCTGTATGTTTCGGATAGCCCAAAGCAATCACACGATCATCGAAATATTCATTCAGGAAATTAAAGACGTCGGCCGTGCGATGTGGCCGGGCACCATCTTGCATAAACCACGAGGTGTTCGCAGTGTCGTCTAAGGCAGTTTGTACCGCCACAAATTCACGAAGAATGTCCAGATAGCGTGATGCAGTAATCGTTTCGGATCTGAAAAATGGGCCAATGATTCCTTTGGAACAAATGGCGGCCCAGACCAGTACTTTTTGAGGATGCAGGGACGATGGGACTGCAACATGGGGCTTTTCGGTTCCCCATATGCGCCAGTTCCGTTTATTGACGAAGCCGTCCAGGTAAAAATAAGCTTCGTCAGTAAACCAAATGCTGCCCACATGCATATCACCGTCATCAATCCTATGCACTATATCGTTAGCGAATGTCTCTCGTGCAGCAATGGTAGCGGCGCTGAGGGGTTGCCGCGTTTGAATTTTGTATGGATAGAGGTGTAAACTCTGGCGCATGAGACGATACGAGGACGTTGGCGTCATTTGGACCGCAGCTGCAACACGGCGAACGGAAACCCGAGGCCGCTGTTGGATCACCTGCTGCACTAGCTGCGCGTTGCCCTCTGTGGTTGCCGTACGCGGTCGCCCTACCTTTCCAGCACGTTCATCCGTCACGTTCCCAGTCCGTTGAAATTTTTCAAACAGATCCTTTATTTTATTGCTTTTCGGTCCTTTGGTTACATTAAACCTCCGTTGAAAACTTCGTCTTGTTGCAACAACACTGTGTTCTAGGCGGTGGAATTCCAACACCAGAAAAATCCTCTGTTCTAAGGAATAAACCATGTTGTCTACAGCACACTTGCACGTTGTGAACAGCACACGCTTACAGCAGAAAGACGACGTACAGAATGGCGCACCCACAGACTGCGTTGTCTTCTATATCTTTCACATCACTTGCAGCGCCATCTGTTGTTGAAAATTGTAACTACTGTAATTTCGAAAGTTTGTCCGCCTGAAAATGTACTGTTGTCCCAAGCATATTGCAACAAACGGTGTATTTCTATCACTGCTCGTTTAGTTTTTATTGCCGTTTCAAATATACCGGTCATTTTTGAAACACCCTGTAAATAGCTTGCTGTTGTGTCGTGACGAATAATTGACTGCAGCACCGTCTGGGGACGGGTCGCTTCCGCGTACTACGCCGCCCACACTCGGGGAGGCGCCCGTCTGCAGCTTCGCACATGTTTTTTTTCTCCTCTTCCTACGCACGAGGGTCACAGTCTGCGGCACTTTTCGCGTACATAAACAGCAACGAACCTCAAGTAGGCCAGACGTCTGTACTCTTTTTTTGGTCGTACGTTGCTCCACTTAGCCACTAAGAGACGAGAAAAAGAGCAACGCTTGCACTTTGCACTTGCCTGCCCCTGAGATAATCCGTTCTGGGCAGTTAATAAACAGATAGCGCCGCATGTGCTCCTAATGTAGACCTACGTCTGTCGCCCGCATACACGCGCGGCCAGCAGACTTCCGCCTATGACCGCCTTACGTCAGTTTACGAGCTGACCGCAGAACGGCTACAGAGCCATTCCCGTACATATTACTTCACTCGCGGCTGGCACATGGATTTTATTGCAAACAGACTGAAGAAAATGGTTAGACGTGCTGTCCTCCTTTGACTAGAGCAAGAGGAACAAAAAAATCAATGTTAAGACCGAATTCAATGTCACATACGTAGAACAGAAAACACCGAGATGACAAAAGTCATGGGATATCTCCTAATATCGTGTCGGGCCTCCTTTTGCCCGGCGTATGACAGCACCCCGACGTCGCCTAGACTCAACAAGTCGTTGGGAGTCCTCCGCAGGAAAGTTGAGCCGTGGTGCCTCTATAGTCGTACATAACTGCGAAAGTGTTGCCGGTGCAGGATTTTGTTCACGAACTGACCTCTCGATTATGTCCCGTAAATGTTCGATCGGTGGCCAAATCATTTGCTCGAATTGTCCAGAATGTTCCGCGAACAATTGTTGCCTGGTGACATGGTGCTTTGTCATCTTAACAATCCCATAGTTGTCTTGGAACATGAAGTTCATGAATGGCCGCCAAGTAGCCGAACATAACCATTTCCATTCAATGATCGATACAGCCGGGCAAGAGGACTCAGTACATTCCATGTAAATGCAGTCCACACTATTTTGGAGCCACAGCCTGCTTGCACAGTACCCTGTCGACAACTTGGGTCCATGGCTTCGTGGGGTCAGCGCCACACTGGAACCCTACCATCAGCTCTTACCAGCTGAAATAGGGACTCGTGTGACCAGGCCACAATTTTTCAGTTGTCTAGGGTTCAACTGAATTGGTCGCGAGCCCGAGAGAGGTGCTGCCGGCGATGTGCTGTTAGCAAAGGTACTCGCGTCTACATTCTGCTTCCATGGCCCATTAACGCCAAATTCCGCCGCACTATCCTAACGGATAGGTTCCTCTCACGTTCCACATTGATCTCTGCGGTTATTTCACGCAACGCTGCTTGTCCGTTAGCACTAATAACTCTATGCAAGCGCCGCTGCTCCCGTTGTTAAGTGAAGGCCTTCAGTCACTGCATTGTTCGTGGTGAAAGGTAATGCCTGAAATTTGGCATTCTCGGCACACTGTTGACACTGTGGGTCTCGGAATATTGAATTCTGTAACGATTTCCGAAATGGAAAGTCCCACCCGTCTAGCTCCAACTACCATTCCGCGTTCAAAGTCTGTTAATTCCCATCGTACGGCCATTACCACGTCGGAAACCTTTTCAAATGAAACATCTGAGTCAATGATAACTCCGCCAAAGCACCGTCATTTTATACCTTGTGTACGCGATACTACCGCCGTCTGTATATGTGCATATCGCTATCCCATGACTTTTGTCACCTTAGAGTACATTTTTTATATATAGGGTAACTATATAGTGCATGAAACGTCTGTAAAAAAAAAATCTGTACAGATAAATGGCAAGGAAAATGTAAGAAATGATACAGTATATGAAACAGAAACTCTCAAAGTTTTTTTTCCATGTTTATAAACATTTTATGCGTCCACCCTTTGTCAGATGGCACACGTCTAATTCTTCTACTGCCGGCTGGAGTGGCCGAGCGGTTCTAGGCGCTACAGTCTGGAACCGCGCAACCGTTGCGGTCGCGGGTTCGAATCATGCCTCGGGCATGGATATGTGGATGTCCTTAGGTTAGTTAGGTTTAAGTAGTTCTAAGTTCTAGGGGACTGAAGACCTGAGAAATTAAGTCCCGTAGTGCTCAGAGCCATTTGAACCATTTAATTCTTCTATTCTACCCGGCCCTGCATATACGGAGTACGAACAGCTGCTGCGATATGGAGCTGCAAGTCTTCGACTTCGTGCAATAGGCGCGGAACACAACGCTATCCTTGATGTAACGCCATAAGGAAAAATGACAAGGCGTCAAGTCTCGCAAGCGCGGCGGTCACTGGAGTAGCACAAACTCAACGGCTGCAACACGACCTATCCAGTGGCATGGCAACGTCTCATTCAGGTTATTTTGTACACAATCTGTTGGCTGAGGGATCTTCAATTCTGTACTAACTTCATAAGTAGGCTTTTAGGGACTTTGTAACATCACATCCCAAAAAGGGTCCGTTATCTTTTCTGACTGGCCCGATCGACTCGAACGTTTTACATCGCACAATCATCATCCTCGAATTTCTTGTAATACTTCGCCACACTGTTGTAAACTGGTGATGTCTTGTGAAAACTTGTCACGGAAAACTCTTCGCACACTCACTGCCTATTGGCAATGAGCAAATTGTAGCACACAAATGATTCTCTGCCTGGTTCGTCGCCATTTTCAGCAACTACGATCGATGGTTGTCTAGACTAACTTGTCGGCACCGTGAAAAAAAAAAAATTGAGAGTTTTTCTTTCACTTAGTGCGTGATTTTGCTACTGTATATTAGACATTTACCTATACCTAATTTTTAAAAATATTCTATGGACTTTAAATACCCTATATAATACCACAAATCTGCTAAAATGTTTATCACGCTGCAACTATTTTCAACAATACTTCACCATGTGACAGACTTTTAGAGTTTAAAATTGTTTATCCCTAATCTTAACGACAGCACTGGACAAGGGAGTTGCAACACTACATCTTTTCAGAGGAGTTCTGTGTAGAGTATCACAATGGACGCATCTGTGTGTGAATTCTCTCTTCAGGACGAGCACTGTCAGACTGCATTCGTCATCATTCGGGTCCAGCATCTGGCGTGGCGGTATGGGGTACCACTGAGTATGTAACATGCTCACCCTGGTTCTGACGTGGCTATACCCTATTCTGACTCTCAAAATTTGAAAGTTAAACCTTTTCGTGATGCATAACTCCTCTTGTAGCGACTGCCACTGGCGTTCATCACCGTTATGCTCTCGCCCTTGTTAGACTGTCACATGACGAATCGTGTAGTTGTTCTTTGGATTTTCTCAAACACCTTCTTTATTTCTACGTGGTAAGCTCCTAAAAATGGTTCAAATGGCTCTGAGCACTATGGGACTTAACATCTGTGGTCATCAGTCCCCTAGAACTTAGAACTATTTAAACCTAACTAACCTAAGGACATCACACACATCCATGCCCGAGGCAGGATTCGAACCTGCGACCGTAGCGCCTAGAACCGCACGGCCACATCGGCCGGCGGTAAGCTCCTAGACTGAGGAGAAATACCCAAGATCGATAAAGCGATTGTTTTATACGTACTTATTTTGTGGATGAATTACATTTTCCTAGCATTCTTCCAATGAATCTCAGCCTTTTACTTTTACAGTTACTTTTACATTGTCATTGTACTTTAAGTCGCCTAGATATCATTCCTTGTTACTGTTTCTAGCGACTGATAATAGAATAATAATGGCTCTTTCAACTATTTATGCGTAACGCGTACATTTATTTATGCTGCGTCGCAGCTCCAAATTTCGATCCCTTACAGATCTTCCCGCATTTCGCTGCAATTCACTGGCAATGTGATTTCCATACGTGTAAAAATCACATCCGTGAACAGATTATTGGAGTTTTCTGACGTCAGCCACCAGATCATTTGTATATATCATGAACAGTAAATGATCTATAACACATCACGAAGGACTCCTGAGCTTCTGGGTGTTCTAAAGAGTTATAGTTTCCATTTTACGCACAATATTCCGACAACTATCCAGCCGCCACTTCAGGTGCTGCGAAATTTTCTGCATGGACTGTTTGCAGCCCAGGCAAACAGTACATGCAACAATAAAACTCACAGGACCTGACGAGTGCGGCTGGATCGGTTGTCGAAATGTTTGCATAAAATGGAAACAACGTCTTGGCAGAACACCTGGGGACACACTAAATCAGTCACGCTGCGAAAACCTAAGAGATCACAGCACTCCTAAAATCTTTTTTACATCTTTCGATTTCATCCCGTTTAGAACACTGTGTTAAGTTACATATCTGTTAGAAAGCCCTGAATCCAGGAGCAAAGCTAGACCGATATTCCATAATTTCTAATGACTTCTCTAAACGGTAATTAGAAACTGTGTCGAAAACCTTCTGTAAGTCAAAGGCCAAATGTAAGCAGCTTGATTTTATTCACCATCTCACGTGTTTCTCAGTTCTGTTATTGGAACACTTATACTACTTTCCTCTTCGTATTCTGTTGAGAATCGACCAGTGAACGTCGTCCATATTCGTTGCACTGCTGACTCAACACTGCACGCTATGTTGCCTTGTGGCATGCTATACTCGCTCGTAGCCGGAGCTTGATCTTTGAGTGCACTATAAGTCAGTTACAATACACGTTCTTCGCGTTACAACTTCATCTTAGCACCTCATCTAAGCAACTGCTTTGCTGAAGAAGGCCTAGCATAAATTTCTTTTATTTTCTTCAATGAACACAAAATTTTTGGTTCTGTGGCTACCGGATTTGGTTAGCAATGACCAGCTTCACATCTGTTTTGTAACATGTCCCAATATAATGAAGCCATAGGGACATCTTCATAAGATCCAACGATGCCACTTTGGCTTCATTATATTAGGACATGTCGTAAAACATTACTGAAGATGGTCACTGCTGACCGAAACCGGTACTTCAGGACCAAAAGTTTTGCGATCGTTGACGGAAATAAAAGAAATTTATTCTACACTTCCTGCATCACTATTTTAATCAGCGACTATGTCGCAGTGTGTGAAGTCCATGCATTTGTCGTAGGTAGCACATCTGATAATTGGCCCTCCAAGTGGAAAATAGACAAAGACTAAACGAAAAATCCCCTATACCCAAGTAGCTACACGTCTAGCCATTAAAACTATAGCACAATGAAAACGGAATACAACAAACTTCAAATTGGCATAAAGTGTGCTACATACTTGAATACGCAAATCATTAGCATTTCTGGGCATTTTTTGCAACCGCACAAAGAATGTAGGAGCAATTCCTCCTATAGGGAGTAAACGACAACTGTTTGCAACGTATTATAGACGTGCAGGGGAAGCCGAGACGAACAGCTTTAATATAGGACATTTGCGGTCTATCAAGCCTTGAAGTAACCTCAAAGTGGGCTGCAAAAGCCGCCGAAGCTGTAGCGCAAAAGCGTCTCAGATTTTCAATATCCTCTCGCTCTCTTATGCCACCGGATTAGTCGGCTGTTTCATTAACATTATTAATTTACTATCCCTTGAGGGTAATGAAAGAAAAGACTTATGTAAATATTATACAAAAACTAATTACTTTTAGCTACAGTTTGTATAAAAACACTGTGAGACACAGCGGCCATTGGATACACTTAAACACTTTGTGATATCTTGATCATAATTTTATTATTCCAACATGCCTTACCCGCTTCGACGTCTGTCATTAACAAAGACTAATAAAACACAAAGACAAAACTGGTATCAATAGAAATACAATGCGTATTACATCTTCACCATTAAATAGAATCATGATACGGAAAGTAAAATTTGGTTAAAGCTAACCGAATATTTAATGTCATTATTGTCAGACGAAACTTGTCCCAATGGAAACATGGTATCTAGTCAACATGCCATAACAACTAGCTCCTTACTCGCATGAAGTGTTGAGTGCCATTGACAAGGGATTTCAGATCGATTCCGTATTTCTGGATTTCCGGAAGGCTTTTGACACTGTACCACACAAGCGGCTTATAGTGAAATAGCGTGCTTATGGAATATGGCCTCAGTTATGTGATTGGATTCGTAATTTCCTGTCAGAGAGGTCACAGTTCGTAGTAACTGACGGAAAATCATCGTGTAAAACAGGGGTGATTTATGGCGTTCCCCAAGGTAGTGTTATAGACCCTTTGCTGTTCCTTATGTGTATAAACGATTTGGGAAACAATGTGAACGGCCGTCTTAAGTTGTCTGTAGATGACACTGTCGCTTATCGACTACTAAAGTCATCAGAATATCAAAACAAATTGCAAAACGATTTAGAAAATATATCTGAATGGTGCGAAAATTGGCAGTTGATCCTAAATAACGAAAAGTGTGAGATCATCCACATGAGTACTAAAAGGAATTCTTTAAACTTCGTTTACACGAAAAATTAATCAAATCTAAAGGACGTAAATTCAACTGAATACCTATGAATTACAATTACGAACAACTTAAATTGGAAGGAACACACAGAAAATGTTGTGGGGAAGGCTAACTAAAGACTGCGTTTTATTGGCAGGACACTTAGAAAATGTAACAGATCTACTAAGAAGACTGCCTACACCACGCTTGTCCGTCCTCTTTTAGAATACTGCTCCGCGGTGTGGGATCCTTGCCAGATAGGACTGACGGAGTACATCGAAAATGTTCAAAGAAGGACAACACATTTTGTATTATCGCGAAATATGGGAGAGAGTGTCACTGAAATGATACAGGATTTACTCGGTACCCGCAAACTCACTGATCAATACCGGTAGGGTACTTCCTATTGATATAGAATCATAAAATTTGGCAAGAAGCAAGATTTCACTGTACAACTAAAATAAAAAATCCGAAAACTGATAATCTGTAATTGTAGTACGCGAAAAAAATATTTTTTGACTTTTGTTCTCCGTTTGTCTGCCTGTCCTTTTTTTTAATAACTGGGATAGGTATCAAGTTGAAACTTACGTCAAACACTGATATCTATGTTTCCTTGGCGGAGTAAGTAATTTAAGCTTCTAGATCAGTGCAGTCAAGCGGTAAGGCCATACAAGTCACATATTTCGATACTCTCAGACTCTCTCATCAAAACCTATAAATGAACTACATACAGCCTACACATACACCTCGGGCCGATGGCCTAGCGGAAAAACGCGTGCCCGGACACCGAGCAGTCGCGGGATCTAATATCGCGTAGCAGGAGCAGAGATGACGTCAGACGTGATCCTTTTTTTTTTTGAGTGTGTACTCAATTTAGCCATCGGCAATACATAGTGACAATGTACACATAATTGAATAAATAAACACAGAAATGCATATTTACAGGAATAAAAAGTTTAACTGTTACAGTTTTGTACATACTGTTTTAAAAATTGTATTGAATTGAATTGGAAAATAATTAAAAGTGTCTTGGCTTACAATTCACACCAATTCTGAAATATCTTCATCAGCAAGACATATTTATAATTGACGTACACCATTAAAACCTACAGATTGTGACCAGTACTCTTGATGAAGTTAACGATCACTTTATATAGACGAACGTCTTTAGTACACAAAAGAGAAGAAGCTGATTGAGGAAGATGGTAGCCCATACTCAGCAATGTCTTCAAAAAGACCAACCGTTCACGGTCAAATTTGGGGCACATAAATAAGATGTGGTTGACATCAGCTTCCGACTCAGGATCACACTCACATGCTGGTGAACTGTAAACGTTGATACGATGTAGATGTGGGAAAGAGGCATGATTGAAGCGGAGTCTTATGATGGTAGAAATCGTGGATCGGTCCAGATGTGTCCTCATGAACCACGGCTGTGAAGGAATCCGAGGTTGTAGCACTGCGTAATAACCGCCTTTTGTCTGTTGAGAAACGTTCCACATTTCCTGCCATTGTTGTCTTGCGTGATCCTTGACTGCACGTAAGTAGTCTGTATAAGGAAGGTGCAGATCCAGGACGGTGCCTAACGTTGCCGCTTGTTTGGCTAATGCATCAACTTCATCATTATAGAAGATACCAGAGTGGGAAGGTACCCACAACAAATGGATCGTCCGGCCCGTGCATGTGCAGCTAATGTATTCAGATATCACATCCAAGATATAACTTTGGTCGTTTTGTTCCATCGACTGTACTGAATGTTTTTAAGAACGCTTTGCGAGTCAGATACTATCAATATCTTGGGGAAGGAAGTGCTAGAGACAAACTTAAGTGCTTCCAAAACTGCCACTGTCTCCGCCGTAAAAATAGAAGTGTTCATAGGCAGTTTGAAGGTTTTGCGGATCTGGATCTGAGGGCAGAAAAAAGCGCATCCTGTACACTCTTCTTGCGGAATTTTGGAGCCATCAGTATATACACAGAGAAAACCCGGCCATTGTGCTTGAACGAGACGATTGAAGCCAACGTTGACATTAGTACTGTCCAGCCAGGTCGTACTTAAATAATGGACTGGGGTCTGGGAGCAGAGCGTTTGAAGATCATATTCAAAAACAGGTAGATGCGCTGAACGCCGTATAGAATGTATGACAGGTGACCAAGTGTCAAAGCTGGCACAAACGGCTGGCACTTTATTCCTTCTGTGGGATGCAATCCACAGTCGATAAATGCAGTCTCTACTTTGATAGACGGAACTGTCCATAATGGCCATGCCTTGAATGTAGAATTTGTCCGATAACATTTGGCGCCTAATGCTCAAGGGCATCTCCCCTGCTTCTATTAAAAGGGCGTTGGTGGGCGTCGATCGCATGGCTCCAAGACAGGTACGAATGGCGCTCTTTATTGAAGAGTATCTACTTTGGAGAGATGAATCTTTGACGCAGTGTGGTAGAATTGACAGCCATAGTCTAATCGAGATCGAATTATCCCTCGGTACATGGCGAGTAAAACACTCCGGTGCGCTTCCCACCAGACACGAGTGAGTGATCTGATTACATTTAAACCTTCTTCACACTTGGTAACGGTGGATCGGATGTGGGGCGCCCAGCTTAACCGAGAGTCAAAAATCATCCCCAGAAATCGAACGTGAGATTTTATTTGGAAGGTGTACTTGCCACAGGTAATGTGATCTTCAGTGCGAGCTGTCGTCGACTTGGAGAAGGGAACGACTGCTGATTTCTCAGCCGAAATCTCCAGCCCATTGATAGAGAGCCACTCATCGACGTGTGCGATGGTTGTGGTTAATGCCGTTATGGCCTGAAGATATGAAGCAGCAGAAGAATAAACACATATATCATCAGCATACTGTAGGATTTTTGTGGGGGGAGTAAGTATGCGTTCTAGGTCGTGCGTATATAGAGTATACAGGAGAAGACTTAAAATTGCACCTTGCGATAAGCCCTGGGAGACATAAAAAGGTCCGATCATGGTACCTTTGAAACGGACGTAGATCGTTCTTTGAGTAATCAGGGTACTGATACCGTAGATCATCCGTGAAGGAATTCCGAATCCTGCCAGCTTGTCCAAGAGTATCGGTATTTGTACGTGATCATATGCACCCTTAACGTCAAGAAAAGCTGCCACTACTGTCTCTTTCGTTTGAAAGGCTGACGTGATATCCATATTAAGCAAAAACAGGTTATCCATGCTCCCTTTGCCTTTTCTGAAGCCGTATTGACTCCGAGGCAACAAATTACTTTTTTCAAGCCACCATTCTAGTCTCCTTTTTACCATTCGTTCCAGTGTTTTTGCAACACACGACGACAAGGCAATAGGTCTATAATTAGTACCGACATTTGGATCTTTACCACGTTTGAGAATTGGAATTATTACTTGCGTCGTCCATGTTGATATGAGGTCTTTCTTCATCCAGTACTGATTAAAAATGCCCAAGAGAAAGTCTTTCGCTTCTATAGGCAGGTGCGCAAGCATAGAGTAATATATATGATCAATGCCAGGGCAACAACTATCGCTCGATACGTTAATAGCTTCGTTGAGTTCTTCTATAGAGAAAGGACGAAGGAGAACATGATAGCGATGGTTTAAAAATGGCACCGTGGGAGGAGCGATTGTATCTATGAATTCCTCTAATCAGGCCGTGGTAGCAGGAGGGGAGGAAGACAGTCTTCTTGTTCTAAAAGCTTTTATTTTATGCCAGATGCTTGCCATACTGGTTTCATTATTTAGGGACAGGCAAAATTGTTTCCAACTGTCCTTCTTGGTTTTCTTCAGGAATTTGGTAACTCACGCATTCACTTT
Organism: Schistocerca americana; assembly: GCF_021461395.2. NCBI lineage: Eukaryota > Metazoa > Arthropoda > Insecta > Orthoptera > Acrididae > Schistocerca > Schistocerca americana. The sequence goes on from NC_060122.1 coordinate 537,675,497, forward strand.
TTGTATAGCCAAGAAGTTGTCCAATGAAGGATTCTGACGATAGGTTTTCAAGGCGAGTCGTCGCTTCGCAACTTCCCGAGAGCACTCAGAATTCCACCAAGGAGGAGAACGGTGCTTCATTACTGTGAACTCTTTTTTCTTAGAGATGCTGATGCCAGCCGCGACTTTCATAGCATTGAGTAAAACTGGGTATGCATCTTCGTCCCGTAAGTCACGTCTCGTATTTGCGAGTGCCCGCCGAACCGTTTCCTTATAAGAGGCCCAATTGGCTTCCTTGATTTTCCACAAAAATGTGAAACACTTCACGATTTTGCATGTCATCCATGCGCAAGGGCCATGCTAATCTTCTCTGTATCGTTCGAATTTTAGTATATGTACCGCAAAAGCGAGTACGACGTGATCCTTGGAAGCGAGCACTAGGGGTGCACGTCGACTGCAGCCGGGCGGCGCGTCGACATGTGTGTGTCTGGCGCGTGGCCGTCGGCGTGTTTGCGTCCTCTCACAGAAATTATCAAAGCGAGAGGAACCTTGACCGGCGGCTTGCGTGGTCCACACTGCCAAAATAGCCAAATATCGGTCGTTATGTAAATGCATCTCCTGCTAGGGCGGAGGTGGGAAGCGGTCACGTGCTCGACTTCCTTCGCACTGTCTGCAGGCCTGGCTGCTGCTGCTGCTTTCAACGGCTGCAAAACATGTCCAAATCGTCTCCTGACAGTGATGGCACGTCTCAGCGGGAGGCTCGTCATCTTTTCGGAAAAATAACAGTAGGAAGTATTTTTATGTGAAACTTTACAACAAGCTCTCGGCACATTCGAGCACAAGTAAAGCGTACCCGAAGAGTTCGATTGCAAAGTTGGAAGATTATTAACGGGAAAAGTTCTTGCAAATGTTTAATTTCGTAGTCGCCGACAGGTAACTGATGATTTTAGAAAATCGGACTGTCTTATTACACACAGTACGTTATTTTGGAAAATGTCGTTGAAGCTGTTTTGCGCGCAAGCAAATGCGTAAGTTACCTCTGCACGTTAATGACACTCAAAACGGCCAAGTTTTTCACGAATATAGACGACGGCTTCGACAAAGTGGACAGCAGTTCCTTCTGGAATGATAATCAGCCTCGTACATCACTCACAACAAGATGACAAGCAAATTCAGAGGCTTTAGCTCGAGATTGGATGGCGCTTAAGGCGTTGGTCGATCCCTGGCAATCCAGCAACGTAACTATGGAAAAAAATATATATTGTACGAATAGCTCTGTCAACGTTTTTGAGAACCTGGTCATAGTGTATTGACCACTGTGCTATCTCAACTGGTGAGGTCCGCAGCTCGTGGTCTAGTGGCTACCGTTGCTGCCTCTGGATATCACCGTCCAGGTTCGATTCCCGGCCGGGTTGAGGATTTTCTCTGCCCATGGACTGGGTATTTGTTTTGTCCTCATCACTGCATCATCATCAACATCACTCGTGACAGTGGCTGGATTGGACTGTGTAAAAATTTGGACGTCGTACGGGCGCTGATGACCGCGCAGTTGAGCGCCGCACAAACCAGACATCATCGTCAGCTGGTGAAGCATGAACACCACCTACGTATGCTAATATTAACTGTAAAATGACACGACATTGGAACATCTCCTTTCAAAATTACAAGCTCAATTCGGCTATTTTCTACTACCCTTCACGCTAGCCGAACTAGGTGACGCAATGAGAAGACATTGGACTCTTATTCGGGACGACAGCGGCGCCCGCCTATCTACAGTTGTTATTTTACTGACTCCTCTTAATTGTTTAACATAAATGTCAGGATGGTTCCTTCGAAAGGACAGGGCCGACTTCCGTTCCGAGACCGATATTGTATACCGTCTTTAAAGTCCTCCTCGTCCAACTGGATGTTAAACTCATTTCTCCCTTTTTACTTCCTTTCGTTCCATTATAAATTTCAGAGAGGAACACTTCAGTAAAATTACACAGCTTTTATATTTCCACTTAATGCTATCTTACAGAATTATATATGGAGTGAATCACATTAATGAAACAAAATTTTCATTCTTCAGTAGCGCATCGTAACATCGACTTGTAGTCCACTATGTAACTCTTTTAGTACCATTGGTTTCTGCCTGCAACCACCATTTTATTATTATTTTTTGATGTACCAATGCCTTTTAGTATGAAACCACTGTTGTAAGATAGAGACATCAAATGTTACACTGACGTACTCCTGCGAATATATTGCGTTGTAGTAGTCATTTACAGCGTTTAAATCGACAGTCGCCACGGAGGTTGTTTCAGGTGATTGTAGGAGTTTGTGACATGCGCTTTTTTTTACCGTGGTTACATTGTGGAGATCATTGTCAGTGAAAGGAACTATATTGTAACGTAAATTTGAGTTTGTACTCTTGATTTTATGAGTGGTCTCGAAATGAAACCACTGAGACAGTATATAGTTTTCATACAAAATTTATTAAATTTCAGGTCCAATTTTTGATTTTTATTGAAAACTAATTTGTATCAGGCGTTATGAGTTCATGAACATTTCTAGATGTGGACTGTGTCTGGCAAAAAATTCTAATTTGCATTCAAATATATCACACGAAATGATGAGTGGTTGAAACTTGTATGTCCTAGTGGTTCCAAAGAGAAACCCCCTCCTTAAAGCAATTGATTGTTTACTTTTTGCCCGTTTCTTCTTGTATCCGTTGCATTATACGATAGTAAGGTTAATTTTGCGAAAAATTTTAAAATTATATTTTACCAATTCATTCTTGTATTGATTGGTTAGTACGGTAATAAAGGATACTGTTATGTTTTCATATTCTTGCGACGAAAATGGTCGAGCAGTATCAGAGGTTCTCGATTCGCATTCGGGAAGAGCGTGGTTCAAATTCCAAACGGACTTCAAGACTTGGGTTTTTCCCAGTTTCCCTAAATCGCTTAAAGACAGCGCCGGGATGGCTTATGAAGAGAACACGTTCGACTTTTTCCTCATCCTTGTCGATGGAACGTTAAATCATAATCTCCGTTCCCTGATGTAAATTGGAAAGCAAATGCACCGAGGTAGTTCCTTGCTAGATACTAAGAACTAAATAAGACGAAGACTACAATCTGTTGGATGGAAAGTAATATACAAGGTGAAAAAAAACTACATTTGAAAAATTTTAGAGTGTTGAGAGGAGATAAAAAGAAACATCATTGTTATATGACAAATGTCACAAGTGTATCGTTTCCCCCCCCCCCCCCCCACCCCCACCCCCCCTTGGAGCCCATAAAGATTTTGATGCTAGTGATGTTCAGGGACAGACTTCAATATGCCGTGTGTCTATCGGCGTCTCGCACACCAAACGCTTCACCCCCCCTCCCCCCTACCCTCCCTCCCCTACCCCACATGAAGGTAAATCCATACGAGGGCAGAAAAATCTCTAAATGTTCATCACACGGTAGTTTGAACACCTTCTCTGAACATCACAACCGTCAAAACCTTCGGGAAATGATCCTAGTGTGACATTTTTTTTTTTCGCCGGCCGCGGTGGTCTAGCGGTTCTAGGCGCGCAGTCCGGAACCGCGCGACTGCTACGGTCGCAGGTTCGAATCCTGCCTCGGGCATGGATGTGTGTGATGTCCTTAGGTTAGTTAGGTTTAAGTAGTTCTAAGTTCTAGGGGACTGATGACCACAGTAGTTAAGTCCCATAGTGCTCAGAGCCATTTTTTTGACATTTTTGTCACGTAAAACATGTTTCTTTTTATCTCCTCTAATCACTCCAATAAAATTTCGTATACGTAGGTTTCTAACATCCTATACAGGGTGAACAAGATCTCTACTGAAAAACTGTCAGAGGTGCTACTACGGACCTAAACAAGAAAAAAAAAATAACAACTGAACATGGGCTCTAAAATGCATACGTTAAGAGCTATGAGCAGTTGTTTATCTTCGCTACTGTGAAACACCTCTCTTCTGTTGAACAAGTGCTCTTAGTTGTTAAGGAATGCGTATCAGAAAAAATTTTTGCTGGACATTTTTCTTGTTTTGGTCCATACTACCTCCTTCTAAAATATGACAAGTAAAAAGCTGGCAGTAGAAAAGATGTGTTTCGCAGTATCGAATGAACAGGCACTCTTAGCTCTTAAGACATGGATATTAGAGCTCGCGTTTAATAGACTTTTTTCTTGTTTTGGACCATAATACCATCTCTGATAGTTTGTCAGTGGAGCCTGGTTCACCCAGTGTACGAGAATATCTGGAGTTTTGATCTAACCGTCTTTACTTTGACTCTACAGCTTTGGGCAATCACCGGTCATTAGATCAGGGAGTTGTCTTCGCCTGTGGTAGTCACATCAGTCCACTTTGCACTGTTGTGACGTAAAGACGGCCGCGCCACTGTCTGTTTGCGCCATAGAAGAATAGCGTTACGCAATCCGTTGTTTTGTGATGTAAAGGTGCACCAGAGGGGGAAATTCATAGAAGATTTTCAGCACGTACGAGGACAATGTCTTGTGACAGCGAAGTGTTTATCGTGGGACTGAACAGTTCGAAAGTGGACGAACGAGTGTGAAGGGAGAGAAAAGGGTGGGTCGTCAAGCCGTATCCACGTACCGCCGAGAACACCACTCAGACGCTTCAGACGCAATGTTCCGGCGTGTAGGAACATCCTGCATAATGTCCCAATCTCGCTCTGTCGGACGACCATCTGTTTGGTCCATTTAAAGATGCTTTAAGAGGCCATCTGTTCAGCTTCAGTTAACAGATGAAGGAAGCGGTGGGTGCATACGTGGCCTGCTGCGCAACAGAAAACATTTTTGCAAAGGGTATCAGAAAGACTGTGCAGCGGTGGACCAAGTGCATTGAAATGCGGGGTCACTATATTGAAAAATGATATCAGTACTGATTGTGTACTCCTGTTGTAATAAATTATAAATATTCGTTGCAGATACATATTGACTTACCCATGTATATTTATCAATAATCCACTACAGTTCCGTAAGGAGAAGAATGTCTGTAAGTATTAAGGCAGAAGAAACGATAACCATTATTCTCTAAAACTGCCTTCCCTTAGAATGTATAAGTAAATCTATTTAATCTTTGATATCTTTTCCAGTTACATAAAATGCCTGACAGAAACAAAGCTTACATTTGCAATTTAGTAAAATTCTTTCACTGAACTAAATATTTTTACTGTAATGGTCAGAAGCAGTAATACAGGGTTTTTCAAAAAGATCCATCCGATTTCACACGACATCTTCTACAGGAGTGGAAATATAAACTTGGTGTAAATTTTGACGTACACGTCGAAATCAAAAGTTTATGTTGGTTATTTTTATAAGTTGTTGGTTCATGTGGTTGCCGGCAAGGATTTACGTGGTGCAGCTAGCTCCTTCATTCACAGCTCAATGAGCACCGACTTGGGATGGCGACAGCCCAGAAACAGTGTTTCGCGTTCGCTGTTCGTCAGGTGCAATGCACATACAGCTCTGCGTTGTTTTTGCGGAAAAGACGTCTATAAGAATCGGGAACCTAGTTACGCCGGATATGTGCCTTTTTACAAAACTGCGAGACAACGCCGAAAATTTTTCAGTAGCACTGATCTTCTCTTAACGATGAGCTACGTCAACGATAGATATGCTATAAGGGGCACCATTGTCCCATCGACGAAAGGTAGTTGTAAAAACACCTTGTACTTTACTATTAATCATGCTGAATAGCCTGTAAGGTAATTCATTCCATGTCATTACGATCTATCGTACAAAATGATCCCTGGAACACGAAACAAACTAAACCGAACCAACCAGCGAGACGAAAACTTCTTTGAAAACGGAACTGTTTTGTGCGACCCGTCAGTTGGGTGGTGAGTCCTGCAGTTGTCTCTGCGACAGTGTTTACGATGTTTTTATCTACCATTGAAGAAGAGATCCGAGGAGGCTGCGCCAGCGACCCGGAAGATGGCCGTGTCCTCTGCTGGCCCTGATAACAAGTCGCCCACTGCCGCGCCCCACCAAGCAGCTAAAGCCTTTCATCCGTCTTCTAGGTCCACGTGTTTCATCTGGCCGCCAACTACCGAGTTTCTGCAAGACTCTTCCCGAAATTATTCATACTTCTCCATTACTGGAATTCTCTTCGTGCCACCCTGTTCAAGATTAACCCTTTCCTGCCCAGTGAGACTTAAAAGTCTCTTCCTCTTTACAGGCTCATAAAACAGTATGGAGTCGAATTCATGCATCTGAATCCTGTCTGGACACATGTGCCCCTTTGCTGCAGCACAGGAACTTGTTCGCTGTGATAGTTCAACATCTCTGCCCACAGATGGCAGTAAAAGATAGTACTTGTCCATTATGCCGTAATAAATTTTTCGTACCTGAGTCCTAACAAAGTTTCAATACCTTTTTCCATATTTATTTATTTACTTTCGTACGATTTTGAAACACAAAATTAAATATAATACAGATAATAACACATTTAATTTACAGACAGACATCTAAATTTTTAATATAATCAACTGCGTCATTCGTTGCATCAGGAAGTCGTCGAAAGTACCACGATAGGCCCCAGCACTTTTCAGGAGTCGGACAACATATAACTTCCCCCTACATACATCACAAGTATTGACCACGAGGAGAAAATTCGAGAAATTAGAGCTAATAGCTAGCTGGTGAAGTATGATGTAGATGTAAATGGGACCATGTGGCGAACGGTTCTCCTGGCTGCTCCACAATTATAATTTGGCGATAGAGCCTTACCCAATCCACGAAGAGAGTCCACGCTTCTGTCATGACTGGTGCGTTTTCAGTTAAACATTGTCCGTGTTCTGCGAAACTGGTCAAACGCAGGGGTTTCTTTTCTTATGCAGGACAATTTCTGGCAATGTGGAGGGACAGCCTCTGTCCAGTCTCGTTCCCATAAGAAATTAAACGTGTGCAGTTCCATGGCTGTATCCATGGATGCTTTTCTTGATTGAAGCCGGTTTCTTTCTAGGGTAGCCGAATCTTGATGGATAGGGAGTTGCGGGCTGTCTTATAAGCGTTTAAAAGCACAGAGCAGAACTGCTTTTCGTCAAAGTCCAGGGACGGAGTGTGGCTCAATATGGACAGCCATTCGACAGTTGTTGATCTTAGCGTATCGATGATAATTCTCATTGTGTTGTTCAACTGTACTTCGAGAGTTTATGTATGTATCCACTGTTGAGCCATACAGGAGCATCACCGTATTCCTCAGAGGAGTCCAAGTGCTGAATTGCGCAGCATTTCGGCAGCGGAGCCTCAGATTATTTCGCACAGCTTATGTAGGATGTTGCTCCTAGTTCGTATCTTCGCAGCGGTGTTTTCCAAATGCTTTTTGTAGGGTAGTGCCCGGTCCAATGTAACCTATTTCCATAAGCGTTACGAAGTAATGCATCTGATCAGAAATGATGATTATATCCTGATGGCATTCAGAAGTCCCACTTGTGTTTCGTACATAACTTTAAAAAATATATGTATGACAAAGCACTATTCTATTTTCAGATTCTTTAGTAAAATTCTCCCCAAATTTTAAATATTTTGACACAGTATTTTACAATTTGGGTGGGAAAGAGTTCAGTGTAATTTGAGCCCCATTAGATAGGGGGTTTAATCGAAAAATTTGCATTTCAGGTACATGTGTACTAAGACGTTTCACAATTATATCGCAGAAAGCTCGTTTGAGAACAAATGTTTACTGCACCGCTTTTACTTCTGTAGTCTTATTACTTTCATCCATATCAGTATACGCCCTGAATATCGTACAAAAGTGAATTTTTTACTACTTTATTCCCCAAGACCAACGTTTTACCAAGTATTAGCTTTTTTGAGTCATCAGTATTCTGACTGGTTTGTCGCGGCCCGCCACAAATTCCTCTCTTGTGCCAACCTCTTCATCTTAATGTACCATTTGTACCTTACGCCTCAATTATTTTTTGGATATGTTCCAACACCTGTCTTCTTCTACAGTTTTTACCTTCCACAGCTCCCTTTAGTACCATGAAAGTTATTCCTGACGTCGTAACACACGTCCTGTCATCCTGTCCCTTCTCCTTAGCTTAATGCGGGTAATTTCATTTAGATCAGAATGAGGATAGAGGCAATATAGAGCATATTAAAAGCTAAAAGTACCGTTTTTCCGATTTTGTCAGCAGAAACTATATTTAACTGCAACTACCAACTTTTAGAAGGAGATCAACACACTACTGAAGCTGCAGTAGACTCTATTCCGGTAAAAGATTTCTTGGGACAGGCAACTTGCGAAAGAGACTATGTGGAGAGTAGACAACTATTGCCGTGTAAAAAGTTTCAGAATCAAGCTGAAATATGAGATTGAACGATGTCCTAGAAACACAACTGTATTTGCAGCTGGTCTGTCTACTCAATGGAAAAGGGGCCTCAGATAAAATGTAGCTTTTCATGTCAGATGCTCTATAACTGAGTTAAGTTGATCTACTACTTTAAAAAAATTACGCAGGACCAATAAGTTTCATAAAGCTTTTTCGCTGCTTGCGTGAACAGAACCAGTCAGGGAGCAAATCCTGCTAGCATCAGCTGCAGATAGCTGTCGCATGATGGGCTTCATCGCTAAATTTAGTGGCAAATCGTTTGCCTCAGCTATTTGGCCGAAAAGGGAGAAGTAGGTAGTGGTGCACAATTTATGATAAGAGTAAGTGAGCCAAGTGGGACTGTTGTTGGATTTGCTCAGAGGTTAAAGGCTATGTAGGTACTTCATGCAATTTGTGTAGCCATTCATAAAATTGTAAAGACTATAATAAGCTATCGGTCATCAATGACAAACGCCCATAGTGTTTCCCCTCTTACAACTATATCTGCCTTCCGCAAGACACCGTGCGGTATGCGGTGCAGTCTACTTCTCGTACTTCCTTCTTCCAGTAGCAACGGTGCGTAGGGGAGAAGGAGTGTCAGTAAATCTCCATATAAGCGCTAATTTCCCTGTGGTCTTTTATTGAGTCTTGCTGTTGTTGTTGTGGTCTTCAATCCTGAGACTGGTTTGATGCAACTCTCCATGCTACTCTATCCTGTGCAAGCTTCTTCATCTCCCAGTACCTTCTGCAGCCTACATCCTTCTGAATCGGCTTAGTGTATTCATCTCTAGGTCTCCCTCTACGATTTTTACCCTCCACGCTGCCCTCCAATACTAAATTGGTGATCCCTTGATGCCTCAGAACATGTCCTACCATCCAATCCCTTCTTATAGTCAAGTTGTGCCACAAACTCCTCTTCTCCCCAATTCTGTTCAATACCTCCTCATTAGTTATGTGATCTACCCATCTAATCTGAAGCATTCTTCTGTAGCAACACATTTCGAAAGCTTCTATTCTCTTCTTGTCCAAACTATTTTTCGTCCATGTCTCACATTCATAAATGGCTACACTCCATACAAATACTTTCAGAAACGACTTTCTGACACTTAAATTTATACTCGATGTTAACAAATTTCTCTTCTTCAGAAACGCTTTCCTTGTCATTGCCAGTCTACATTTTATATCCTCTCTACTTCGACCATCATCAGTTATTTTGCTCCTCAAATAGCAAAACTCCTTTACTACTTTAAGTGTCTCATTTCCTAATCTAATTCCCTCAGCATCACCCGATTTAATTCGACTACATTCCATTATCCTTGTTTTGCTTTTGTTGATGTTTATCTTATACCCTCCTTTCAAGACACTGTCTATTCCGTCCGTTCAACTGCTGCCCCAAGACCTTTGCTGTCTCTGACAGAATTACAATGTCTTCGGCGAACCTCAAAGTTTTTATTTCTTCTCCATGGATTTTACCGAATTTTTCTTTTGTTTCCTTTACTGCTTGCTCAATATACAGATTGAATAACATTGAGGAGAGGCTACAACCCTGTCACACTCCCCTTCCCAACCACTGCTTCCCTTTCGTGCCCCTCGACTCTGAGTCTTATGTGGGACGAAGTAATGTGTTGCCCTGTTCTTCTTCGAACGAACGATTTCGGAAATTCAATTCAGCAGCGATATACAGCGTCTCTCTCGTAGGTCTGCCACTGGAGTTTCTTAAGCATATCCGTAACGCTCTCGTGCTGAGAAAACTACTCCGTGACGAAACGCACTGCTCTTCTCTCTCCTCTGTCAATCCGACTTGGTTCCATACTGATGAGCAATACTCAAAATACAAAGAGTTTTGTAAGCCAGTTACTTCGTGGATGAATTACACTTCCTCGAAATTCTTCCAGTAAATTACAATCTCGCATCAGCTTTTCCTAGAACACAAACAAAAATCGATGTACGCATGTGAGTATTTCCCACATCTTCTCCTAAACCAGTGGACCGTTTTCATCCAAACTTGGTACACATATCTCTTACTCTCAAGCAACAATCGCTGTGGAGGTAAGAACCACTTACATATCTTCGTTCAGGAAAAACGACGTCATATACAATGATACGCGTGAAAAACTGCCGCATCACGCATAATGTTTAAATTTATTACTGCTGTGCTCCTAACCCTGTCCGCAATAAATTTTCCAGACTGAATCGAAATAGGCCACTAAATGCATTACAAAATTATATCATGGTATGGTACATAGTTCAGGAGATCTGACGTCATAAGCAATGATATGCCTGAAAAAGTGCCGCATCATGCATGACGTTTAAATTTATAACTTCTGTGCTACTAACCCTATTCGCAACACATTTTCCGCGTAGTATCCACATCTGCCGCTAAATACACCTACAAAAATATATCATTGTACGACACGAAGTTCAACATATATGATGTCGTAACTATTAAGATGCCTGAAGAAACGCCGCGTCATGCATGACGTTTTAATTTATTATGTCTTTACTACGAATACCACTCGCAAGAAACTTTGAAGACAATAGCGAAAGGAGATGGACTCAGATAGTTGGAGGAGGAAGTGAACGGAGAGAGGGGGAGGGGGAAATGAATAGAGAAAGGAAAGAGGATGAGATGGAACGAGAGAGGGGCGATGGGGAAATGGACAGAGGGGGAACTTAGTTAGTTTATATGTGTATTCCACTGTCGACCATTCCGGATGGCTAGTCATACGTATTTTACATTAGTTGCTATATCCTGTGATTTGTCGCTAATAGCGCTATTGACTAATAATGGATCACTTCGCTTGTTTTATCCGCAGTACGCTACATTTATCTGCGTTCAAGGCCAACTGCAAGTCCCTGTACCTACCGTCGATCCTGTGCTGGTCTTCAGGGACTTCGATTTCCCTGCATCGTCCACGAATATCTTCATGGAGCCTATAGCGGTATCCGATATATCATTTATGTACAGGTTGATTCATAGGCCCCTATCGATGTCGTTTTATGCAAACCGTAATCTTATACCTGGCCTTCAAAACCCACGCATCAGATTTTCATATTCCCTCGTTCGCTACGCGCAAACTATTACTTGTACAGAAAGATGAACAGTACATTCCCTAGGAAATTTAATTTAATTAAATTTTGTACTTGGATACATTTCGGGTGGAGTCTGTTGTTTTCGATTTATTCAAGAGAAACGTACAAATGTGATCTTCAAACGCACCCTGACTCCCACACTCAGCCCCACCCCAGCGGGTCAGGGTTTCTGTTTGTTGTCCCTCTACCACTGCACAAAAGTTTGTGACAGCACGAATTACACTTTAAAACAAAAAAAAGACGCAACTAGGAAGAATTATCCGAATACGACGGAAACCGGTAGGTGTGATATACAAGTACAGGCAAATAAATTATTACAATTTTAGAAAAATTGTATGAGTTATTCAAAGGAATGAGCTTTGCAAATTGAGCAAATCAACAACGCGTTAGTCTACCTCTGGCCCTCATGCAAGCAGTTACTCGGCTCGGGCATTGACTGATAGAGTTGTTGGACGTCCTCCTAAGGCATATCGTGCCAAATTCTGTCCAATTGGCGCGTCAAATCATCAATATCGCGAGCTGGTCGGAGAGCCCTGTTCATAATGCTCCAAACGTTCTCAATTAGGGAGAGGTCCGGCGAACTTGCTGGCCAAGGCAGGGTTTGGCAAGCAGGAAGACAAGCTGTACAAATTCTTACTATGTGCGGGCGGGCATTATCTTGCTGAAATATAATCGTAGGGTGTCTTGCTATGAAGGGCAACAAAACGGAGGTCAGAACATCGTCGACGCACCGCTGTGCTGTAAGAGTGCCGAGGATGACAACCAAAGGGGTTCTGCTATGTAAAGAAATGGCAACCCAGTCTATCACACCTGGGTGTCGGGCGGTGTGGGGGGCGACAGGCAGGTTGGTATCCCACCACTATCATAGGGGTGTCCAGACACGTCTTCGGCATGGAATCACATTGACTGGAGTATAATTATCTCCACGGAAGAGTCCCGCTTCGAACTGAGCCCTGATGATCAGCGAAGTTGAAGTTAATTTGTCAACAAGTGTCAAAAAAGACACACAAGTATCATTTGAAAAAACAGTTATACGGTCAGTTGAGAGTCTGAGGTAGGTTGACGTTCACATTCACAATTCTTGTTTATGACCTAAATTTAAAGATACATTTGATGATTATTGCCTATTTCGGGGAGCAGAAATAAATAACGGCTCAGATAATAGAAGTCTTTTTCTCAAAGATGTGTATTTACACAAACGACGTTAGTTGGAGACAGCGCAGTGAGATCACAGGTTTACGCTATCCAACAGCAGTAGTCGGCGATTGTAGCAAATCCTTTCTCGTGACGACGAATTGCGGAAGATTAGTTAGTCAGTTTGGAGGAAACAATTCGAACATTTACGCTACGCTTACCTGGAAGACTTTCGAGCAGTTTTAATCTGAATTTTATCTGGTGTTTCTATTTTGCCAGGAATAATGTCTATATTCAACAACGACTTTTGATTTTTATTTTATCTTCATACTCTACTGTTGCATGGACCAGAGGTTCCCACACTTTTCTTCTGGCGGAACTCCCGGAGAATGCTGGTACTTATTGGAACGCCTTGTTTATTTTGAAAGTTAACAACATTTTAAAAAATGAGAAATAATTGTTTTAATCAGAGATTACTTCAATTTCAAATAATAATAATAATAACACAGAAATCATAAAATTAAAAAACGCATCAGTTTCGTCAAAATATCCAAAGAAAAGACTCCATGCTATTAGTAGTTTTTCGTGGAGCATTTACTAAACGCGGACCAACAGTGTTCTGCGGAACACAGTTTGGGAAATCCTGCCAGAGAGTATTTGAAACTTAAGACGAATGCCATAATTACATTTTACAGGGTGTAAATACAAAATTTACAAATAAAGAAGTGAAGGGATTAGTAAATTAAATAATTTACTAGATGCGCTCAAAAATGGTTCAAATGGCTCTGAGCACTATGGGACTTAACATCTATGGTCATCAGTCCCCTAGAACTTAGAACTACTTAAACCTAACGACATCACACAACACCCAGCCATTACGAGGCAGAGAAAATCACTGACCCCGCCGGGAATCGAACCCGGGAACTCGGGCGTGGGAAGCGAGAACGCTACCGCACGACCACGAGATGCCGGCACTAGATGCGTTTCTTATGCATAATACTATACATAACAGGGAAAGGTGTTGTCCTTCGGGACACCCTTCAGACTTCCTCCTCTAGTCAACTCTGCAGTAAAACTTTAATTGTAATTCTTATTCCATTTTAAAATCGCTGCATTCACTTTTCACGTGCTGCAAATTTTAGAAAAATTTCAAAAGTTTCTCCGGAAAATAAATGTTTTCCCAAATGTAAAAACGTTCCAAGATATAAAATGGTCAAGCACCTACGAAAAATAATCTACTGAAATTTAAATGCGTTTCAATCGAGGAAATCTCGTCACTGTTTAGTCTTCTATTATTACATCATTAATCTATCGTACACGAAAAATCAGTAAGTGAAATCAAATTAAGCGCAAGTATTATCAAGAATTAGTTATGGCCTGCCAGGGTAGTTGAAAGCGCAAATCCACTGCTTCCTGGACTCAGGTAGGTGCCTCGGCCCCAGATCGAATCCGTCCGGCGGATTAACGATGGGGCCGTATGCCGGCCAACCTGGATGTGGTTTTTAGGTGGTTTTCCACATCCCGCTAGGTGATTACCCGGCTGATCCCCACGCTCCGCCATAGTTACACGACTCGCAGACATTTGAACACGTTCGCACTATTCCATAACTTACACTAGATGCAGACAGCTGGGGTACACTAATTCCGTCCAAGGGGGTTCGGGGTGGCGGCAGGAAGGGTATGCGGCCACCCTCTGCAACTAACACTGCCAAGTCAATAGTTAACAAGGCCAGCCTCACGTTGTAGCAGGACAAATGCGTCAAGAAAGAATTATCAAGAACTAGTGACAAAGTAAATACATTTTGAAATCAAAGCTACTGGAAACTAACAAAAATTTTCATTTCCAAGAGAAATGAAACTGTTTAGACATTAACGAAAGTCAATTAATTTGCAAATATTCCATGTTTCATAGTAAAAGACTTTCTTCCGTTTCAAGGTACAAGATGGCGTACGACCGACAATGTATAATTTTACCATCCACATGTTATGGATTAATTTTTAAAATATGTAGAAATTTACTTGCCATAAAATGCTGTGACTGAAGAACTAATAAGATTCTTCACTTTCTCCCGGCATATTTCTTGCTGGAACAGTCCACGGGTGTACTGCCGGTCCATAGTTTTCAACGGGCACAATATTTCGGTGATCAGACATGTCGCCATCGTCAGTGCGCAGACGACATGTCTGATCGCCGAAATATTGTGCCCGTTAGACACTATGGACCGGCAGTACACCCATGGACTGTTCGAACTAATAAGATATTCTAACTAGCTTTCATATTTTATACAGGAATGTGTAGAACTCAAAATATTTACAAGTGCTGCACAAAACACAAGCTCATGCCTACGAACAACAAAAACTGTAGAAAATGGCTTAAACTCCTTATGGCGATTTCTAGCGCGTATTCCCTCATGTGATTCTGAAATCAGTCACTAGGCTAAAGTACCGAACAGGAAAAATGTGTTCCTGGGTACATTACTCTCTAGGTACAATGCTCTCTCCTACGGAAATTCAAAATTTTTGCGTAAATGTAAAATACTGTTTTGCTGACGGTACTAGTTACCACTCTTCCTTAGCAGAACATTGCCCCAAAGAAATTGTAAAAATGTCCTCTAAACTTACTCGCTTATTCGACGTATGTAATACAGATTTTTTAAAGCCTGCCATTTCGATGAGATTCCGTATTTCCTAACTGACCGTTCCTTGCCCTTGTGGCCCTTTCAGAGAGTGTTTTAAATAGGGAGAAGAATAGGTTTGTATCTCGCCGAAATTTAGACTATCTAAATTTACGTGAAAGCGTTCCAAAGAACACCGTAGTTTTCCCATTTAGATTCCTTCGATGACTGCCATAATCTTGTATTTGGACTAACCAATTAGACAGTACATTTTAGTATTTTACTATCGGTCTGCCAAATTCAACACTGAGGAACTAATCGTACACGAGGCTTCTTTGAGGTCTACTGAACAGACGTGGTGCATTTTCCCCCTAAATCGATGTCTTCCATTCGCTCTGTACCCTAAGGCAACGGTTGGTGCGGGCTCTGCCTATTTCATGCCCGGTCGGTTTCATTATTGTCATCCATTTATACAGCTAATGGTTGTACATATTTGTATCTGCGGATACATTTAATGTATTTCATAATGGCTGTAGTCGCCGCATTGCCTGTTCCTTCGGACAGTTCCAAAGGAACATTGCATCGTAATTCAGACTAATACAGGCACTGCAATATCGCAATTTGTGGTAGTTTTCCGACTTGATAGATCTGGATCGAAGTTCGTCTCGAATTTCTCTACACTGCTATGGTACGTTGTAAAAAAACTATCAGGTGTACGGTGTATATCCCATAAAGAATGTATTTCCGTAAATAAATTCGGTATGGAGCTGTGTCAAAAACTTTTCGAAAGTTAAGAATCAACGCATTCGTCCGGTTGAATCAATCCATAGGTCGGAATGCTAGTAGTCAGCAGCATTCCTGAACGACTGAAAATGTCTTATGTTAACACTCCCGAAAGAGTTTTGCGTTCCTTTGGAGTGTTTGACTGTAACACTAAGTCGTACAACTTCTAGCAATGACTATCGATATTACATGACTCGAAGCAGCATAGTGCCACAACATGACACAAGCAGCTGGTTCTATCTTAAATCAAACAAATTATAGGTTATAAATTTCAGAGTTTATCCCCGTTTTCACAATTTTAAGGCGAAAACTATTCGGCTTGGCACAGAGATGGCGTTTATATCGCTGAAACATTGCGTTTTGTTTTTGATGTATCGTTGCATGTTGCCCACTAACTTAAGTCAACTGTTAACTTGTATGGAATAGTTTTGTTTATGCCCATGTTTCCGTTAGTGGTGTAGTACGTGATACATGCAGACTACTAAACTGGGAACCCAGTCATCATATAAGATAATTATTTGTTTTGGACGCTTTATTGCCACTACAGTCGATCTTGCTTTAGTGAAGGTTTTACATCGGTTTTTCTGCTTCGATTTCAGCAGCTACGAAACAGACGTCTCAGTTAAGATTTTCGCATCTATCTTGAAAGTAAGCCACGAGGATGACGTTCCAGAAACTGCAACCACAAATGAAAACATCGTCAAGTCGCATAATATGGAATTGCAGGGTAGGTAGCTAAAGGTATACGCAATAATTGACGTCCTGGGCATATCACGGGACAGCGTGCTGTACGTTCCCATGAAGAACTGAATGTGAGAAAGCTTTCTACAAGATCGAAGTTATATTTGTCGAATGCTGGCCAAAAGCAGAAGCGAGAAAATCTCTCAATAAATTTTAAATCGCTTTAGAAAGAACTCAAAAGATTTAATGTTAAGAAAGACACCATTTACAGAAAGGCTGTTCAGGTAGATGAACAATTTGAAATGCACTTTATACGCCGATTTGTTTTTTGTAGATGAGGCACGGACCCACCACTTCACTCTAGAAATGAAGCAACAAGCAAAGCAATAAATGGAAGTCGACGGCCCTGCTCCAAAAAAGGATCACCGGTCGGATAGATTAAGACAGCGGGTCACGGGAAACAAACGGGATTCTTGGATAAATGTTTGTCGATTTTCCAGGCCCGCCTGATTTGCTTGTATACTGAAGCTATCAATGATTTCCTACGCTTTCATCGTCAGTACTGTCGTACTCATAGGCCGTGTTTTACTTCCGTATGTAGTTGGTCAAATTGTATCATGGAGACGTCACAAACTGACGGAACCTCTATTTGCTAGTACAGATTATGTCTATGTCTGTCATGAAGGAATATTAGTAGCATATGGAAGTTTCGCGGCTTCGTGACGCCTCCATGAAATAATTCGACCAACTATATACGAAGGTACAACAAGGCCTATCAGTAAGACAGCACTGAAGATGACGGCATAGGAAATCGTTGATTGCTTGCGCATATAAATGAATGTGGCAAGGCAGAAAAGCCGAGAAACATTTATCCAAGAGTATTGCTTTGAGAAACTACCTAGTGATACCCAGATACTTCTTCGACAACAACTCACAAAGTATTCGAGACGAATGGAAAAACAAAAGACTTGAAATATGTGTTCCAAAATGGCAAAAAGTATTCTTGCGTCGGTACTATGAAAAGTGCTTTGGCAAATGGGAAAACTGAGATGTTCAAATTACAGTAACTTCCAACTGCACCTCGTAACATCTAGATATTCCCATATCTAAAGAAATTTGTGAGTGGACAGCTATTAGAGTGCAGTGTGGAGTTATGGAAGTCGTAACTATATTTTCCAGGAGTAATTACTGACAGGGGAACCTTTCGACCCAGTACTCGTACATTGATTCAGTTGAAAAATTAAGTGGCTTTCTTTTACGTAGTGTTGTGTTTCGGTGGAAGCAGCCAGCTTGCGGACTCACGTGCGGGTGGGCGGCGCGCGCCAGCAGCAGCAGCAGCAGCAGCGGCAGCAGCAGGGGTGTCGGCGCCATGGCGTGCCGGCGGCGACTGCGCTCGCGGTTGGGCCAGCCGCGCTGCCGGCCGAGCGACACTGTCCGGGTAGGAGTGGGGGGAGCAGCACGATAAGAGACAGGGCAGGGGCGGCGGGGACACTACAGATCCCAAAACGGCTGCTACTGGCCTTGCCTTAAGTAACAGGGTTTAAATAGTAGCCAGCGGAAAAATGCTACTATCGGAGCAAAAACAAAAAAGGCGAATGTGCTCCAGTTTAAAGCAGTCTGAGGGTGAAAAATGGGTAGCAGCTACCTCACTCTACCTTCTTCAGTACCTTTAAAAAAAAAATTCCAAAATTTTGACATGCGAACATATTCACGCTGTGTTTAACATGTAACTCACCTCTGACTCCCACAGCTCTCTAAACTATGACGTACATCAATTAGTCCATCGCTTTAAGCTGCTCATCCCCGTCCACTCCCACATGCTCTTTCCCACTTATTGATTCAGCCCAACGCGTCTTTGACTCTCTCCAACTGTCACTGCCTCCTGTCTCGCAGCCTGGGTCACTGTTCTGTCCTGTCTTACTGCTACTACCTCACTCATTCCTGCCCATTGCTGCTCTCTCTTCTCACTGTCACTACCTTTGTCACTGACTGTCACCCACTTCCACTTTCTCCTTCTCTTTCTTCTTCTCTCACTTGCACTGTCTCCAACACACTTTTCGTAGCACTGTTCTGTCACTGTGAACTATGTTCCACTGCCGTTGCGTCCCTCTCTTTCTCGCAGACTGCCATTGTCTGTCATTTTCGCTCTTTCTATACCACAACCACTGTCTGGAATTGTCCAGCACAGCATGTATTACTTTTCCCTCTCTTTCCCATTGCACTGTCTCCTCTCACAGCTTAAACAGCACGTATATGTTCGCATGCCAAGTATTTGATAAAAAATTTAAAGATGCTGAGAAAGTAGAGTGAGTCACTCTTTTAAACAGGATCATATTCGCCTATTTTGTGCTCCGATATGAGCATTTTTCCGCTGTTTCCCTTCTTTTCCCTGCCAGAGCAGGACATGTCACTCACATGAAAGAAACTTTATGGATCACTAAAATTTTGATTGTTATTATGTGAAATGGAAATAATGCCAAATTAATTTTACACCTGGGACCGGATCAATAATGCGCAAAAAATTTTCAATACTACAACACGGTTCCCAGATGATAACGGAGTCCTTTTACAACATATTTCTCCGTGCTACTTCAGTATATAAACAACTTTTTCATCTCACACCGGATTTTACGTGGACAAGTAGGGTAAATTCGAACCTCTGTATCTCCAAAACGGATAAAAATATCAAGCGACCAACCGATTTGCTCCATTTGCCCAAGCAAATCCTGCACTGTAGGACACTAACACTAATGCGATTCTTCTGTTGAGCATACAAATGGTCCCCAGCCCAAGGACTTTCCAACACACTTGACCCTGCCTTTCTATCGTGAACAGAACCCGAGGTACGAGTCCTGTAAGGATCCAGTTTTTATGTGCGGAGATTTGGAACATACTGGTAGCGCATGCTGTCGCATGCTTACTGATAAGCACGGGGGGCAAATAATTAATCACCACCTCTAGCCTTGATAATAACCTCATTTTGGCGAGGGACAGAGACCACAAGTATCTTCTGGTATACCAAATTCAGTAGAAGCCGCTCTGTGGCCCCGTTCAGCCGCACAGCTATCAAGCTGCAGGAATGCTCCAATAGCCCCAGACATTACCAATGGCATTAAGATCGAGTAATCTAGCAGGCCAATCGCCGTTTCGTAGGGTGCCTGAGTGATGTTCAAACCAGGAACGAACGCGTGCAGACCAGTGATCGCTGCTGTAGTTGTCTAGAATATCAGAAAATCCACAGCGTGGTCACCATAAAGATTGTAATGTTATGTGAGCCTCAATGCCCCTTTTTTTAACCAATTTGTGTCTGATTTTATTCTGAGAAGCTCAGTAATGTATGTAAATACTGTAAATGTAAATTTGATTCAAAAAGTACTTGAAGTGAAGTGAAGCGCAGCTCGACAGCAACAAACTCTTTAGCGCGCAATCCCTGCAACGATAGTAGTTGTTAATCTTTGAGTATGGACTCTAAAAGAAAAGACAATTGATTTATTAGAAGAAAAAGAGAACTGTTAATCTGTACCTTGTGGGAAGAGGGCGTGTTGCTGGGCCGTCGCTCAGAACGTATTGGTACATTTAATGAAAATTGATATCTTAGTGATAAAACCGAGTAAAGTATGTGTATGAGTTGCCAAACATTTCTGTATACAAATTATCTGGAAGTGAAGAATATAAATATCTTGTTTTTGGAAAAGGAGGTGAACTTCATTGTCGTCGCCGTCTATCAATCGACAGAATTGTAAGTGTACAAAGGTCACTAAAATACAGGAAAAGAAATGCATTCTCTATAGTTTTCATTCAATAAGTAACAACCTCTCCTAATTTCTTAATTACAGTAATTGGATTACGTTCTTGTACAATAGTATGGTACTGAACTCCACTGACCAATTTTGATGTAGCTGGACGTGTAGTTTGAAGGAAGTTTGTGAGCTAAGCAATCTCCTTTTCTCATGAAAACCAGATTGCTGTTTGATCTTATTTACTTACAACAGTGGTCCCTTAGGTATGAAAAGCTACGGAAACTTGGGCTGAAAGCTATCCGCAATACGGCCAAGTAACTAACAGAGTCGTATTTTAAACCTTAAAGAACAATAACTTCCTCTAAATTGTAATACGTGACCAACTGGTGCAGAAGCTAGCTGATCATTCAAGAAGGCAGCAACCAAAATTCAGGTACCAGTTACGACTTAAAGTAAAAATCTCAATCAAAAATCAATCTCTCTCTCTCTCTCTCTCTCTCTCTCTCTCTCTCTCTCTCTCTCTCTCTCTCTCTCTCTCTCTCTCCAAAAACATATATAAATATTCATATTATTAAAAAGAAAAGTCATTTTTATAAGATGCAAAAGAAAGGGCAACGTTTAGTCACCGAGAAAGTTGGGATATACATTCTGGTCCATGTTCATGTTAATATAATGCCACAGCCCAATGTACGGCAGAAAAATACCCCCCTTAACACCACAGATGTAAATCCAACAACAATCTCAACCAAACCGTTCACACACACACTGTGGATTAAAAGTCTCATTGTGTCGTTTGCGCACTCGATGCCTTACCTAAAGAGGGAAAATCCCCACCGCACTGCACGCCTCCAGTCAGCTACTGTCCAGTTTCGGTGTTGTTTCGCTGGACCGTCGAAGATGCGCTGGTTCATGTGTTGCTGGGAGCAATGTTTTTTATCGAGATACTAGACCTCAAATTTACATTGCATGCAGACGCTCACAATGAACACATTGGGCTCTTCATGTGTCAAGCGCGTGCCGTGTGTGCGTTACCGAGCGAGGTGGCGCAGTGGTTAGCGCACTGGTTTCAAATTCGGCAGGACGACTGTTCAAATCACCGCCCTGTCATCCAGATTTAGGGTTTTCGTGACTTCCCTAAATCCTTCCAAACAAATGCGAAGATGGTTCATTTGAAAAGAGCACGACCAGTTTCCTTCCGCATCCTTCCATAATTCGAGCTTAAGCGCCGTCTCTGATGACCGCGCTGTCGACAGGACTTCAGTTCTAATAGTCCTTCTTTTCATGTGTGCCTTGACCGGGGCAAAACAGAGGCAGCTGGAGAGCCGTGAGAAACGGCATTTTAATGACAGGAATAAAAGAAAGGAAGAAAATAACTGAATGTTCTGTGGACGACGACGAGATCGTCAAAGATGAGACACTATCTCAGATAGCGTATAGGTGGGGCGGTCAATCGATCACATTTTCTTCAAAGGAACCATCTACCTTTTAATCTTAACCTTCTCTGGGAAACCACGAAAAATCTATTCTGTCTGGACGGGAATCTGGAGGGCTCCAAATTATGACTTAGCTGCCTTTCTTAATACACCAATTCGCTCGATGCGGGTTGCCATTTACTGCTGCGAATTCTAAAAGCGGATATATTTTCCAGAGTGTAGCACTTTGGTCGCTATTTCAATAATGGACATGAAAAACCAGCGAGCTGTCATATCATCTGATCCACATCTTTGCTGCCGCGGAAAGAAGCCAACACCCCATACCTGTACGTCTGCTTACTGCTTTATGATTAACAGGGGTCAGTCAACGTCTGCAGTATGGACGAAATCATCTGGTCTGATGAATCAAGAGGCATGTTGATATATGCCGATAGTAAAGTACGAGCATGTTGAGAACCAGATGAGTCGATACATCTCACTTGCCACTGTTCAGCCCAGTGGTTTTTCTTTTGGAGAATATTCACATGGGAAGAGATGGCTCTAAGCACTATGGGATTTAACATCTGAGGTCAACAGTCCCCTAGACTTAGAACTACTTAAATCTAACTAACCTAAGGACATCACACACATCCATGCCCGAGGCAGGATTCGAACCTGCGACAGTAGCAGCAGCGAGGTTCCGGACTGAAGCGCCTAGAACAGCTCGGCCACAGCGGCCGGCGGATGAGATGGAACCGCTGACAGGTTTATCATAACCTCTCTCTGGCGAAAGATACAGTTACCTTCTTGTGACATATCATTACAGGCCCCACCCAAAAGAATGTGTCAATTTGGCTATTGTAGGCGTTAGAACTGGGTTCCAGTGTCTGGGAGAATGTGGCCTTGCCCATCCTGGAAAGGATAATCTTACGAAATAGATGTTAGTCTGTGACCAGAAAGCAGGCTTTAGAGCGATCGGTTTTCTCCTAATGGCACCTGTTGTCCAGTGCCTGCAGGAAATAAACTTTCAAAAGCCTTTGAGAAGCTGCATCTGGAAGAGGAGTGGTATTAACGCGAGTGGTAAATAACCAATGGAACTGCCTATATTCTGCTCCCGAATCTGATTGGCAGAGAGGCCTGGATGTTAACACAATTTGGGGCTCACGACATGGGGTGTCGGCCGGCAACCGTCGTTGAATGTAGGATACGAGTTTTGTGTCCTCTGGGCTGGAGCTAGTGTTTCGAAGTGTAATTCGAGAGGTGGTTGCCAGATATCCGTGATTTAATTTCGTAGAAACTACATTCCAATATTAGAACCTTTGTCTCAACAACGGAACGAACTAGAAAAATATACAATAAGATGCACTAGTCGAAGTTTTAATCATCACCTCGCAAAAATCAAGATGCAACCATGAGCCCTGGTGATGGCGCTAGTCCTCCTCCATGTATTCAGCCCTCAACGCGACTTATTTTTATCAATGATAGATGATTTGGTGGACACCTTGGTTGTAGAAGTCTGCGTTTTAACTGTTTGGGAAACGTCTGACCCTGAAATTCCCCTGGTCGTCTTTCTGGAAATACCTGCAATGTAAAAATTTCCTCGCCCGAGGAAAGAGGAAGAACTCAGTGGCTGCCGTTCAAAAAGAATACTGTATAGGAACGGAGGCAAAATGTGACAGCCAATGATGCAGCGCATTATGAGCTGTGCCGTTGACGTGGAACAAAGCGCTTCAGTTCACTTTGACAACCTCAAATAACTTCATCAGGAGATTTCGGTAATACACAGTCCAGTCACATCAACATGACTGCTACTTATGTCAAAGTACAATAACCACTCACAGACGACAGGTGGTAGCACTAGCAATGGAGGGTATATAAAGCATGTTGGGGGGGGGGGGGGGGACAGAAAACAATGCAGTCATTGTCGTAATGTGGAAACAGAGATTTTTATCTGATGTCCAAAAGGGCATGATCATTGGATTTTGGGCCACGGAAGGAAACATTTCTGGAACAGCTAAGTTTGTAAACTGTTCGTGTGCCACCTTGGTTAAAGCATACTGTTGTTGTTGTGGTCTTCAGTCCTAAGACTGGTTTGATGCAGCGCTCCATGCTACCCTATCCTGTGCGAGCTGCTTCATCTCCCAGTACTTACGGCAACCTACATCCTTCTGAATCTGCTTAATGTATTCATCTCTTGGTCTCCCTCTACGATTTTTACCCTCCACGCTGCCCTCCAATGCTAAATTAGTTATCCCTTGATGCCTCAGAACACGTCCTACCAACCGATCCCTTCTTCTTCTCAAGTTGTGCCACAAACTCCTCTTCTCCCCAATTCTATTCAATACCTCCTCATTAGTTATGTGATCTACCCATCTAATCTGAAGCATTCTTCTGTAGCAACACTTTTCGAAAGCTTCTATTCTCTTCTTGTCCAAACTATTTTTCGTCCACGTTTCACTTCCATACATGGCTACACTCCATACAAATACTTTCAGAAACGACTTCCTGACACTTAAATCTATACTCGATGCTATCAAATTTCTCTTCTTCAGTAACGCTTTCCTTGCCATTGCCAGTCTACATTTTATATACTCTCTTCTTCGACCATCATCAGTTATTTTGCTCCCCAAATAGCAAAACTCCTTTACTACTTTAAGTGTCTCATTTCCTAATCTAATTCCCTCAGCATCACCCGACTTAATTCGACTACATTCCATTATCCTCGTTTTGTTTTTGTTGATGTTTATCTTATATCCTCCTTTCAAGGCACTGTCTATTCCGTTCAACTGCTCTTCCAAGTCCTTTGCGGTCTCTGACAGAATTACAATGTCATCGGCGAACCTCAAAGTTTTTATTTCTTCTCCATGGGTTTTAATAGCTACTCCGAATTTTTCTTTTGTTTCCTTTACTGCTTGCTCAATATACAGATTGAATAACATCGGTGAGGGGCTACAACCCTGTTTCACTCCCTTCCCAACCACTGCTTCCCTTTCATTCCCCTCGACTATCCGAAAATTACCTCGAGCAATTAAACAGAGAACCGACTCGTGGAGATAACATCTTGGACCTACTGATAACAAACAGACCCGAACTTTTCGACTCTGTATGTACAGAACAGGGAATCAGTGATTATAAGGCCGTTGCAGCATCCCTGAATATGGAAGTTAATAGGAATATAAAAAAGGGATGAAGGTTTATCTGTTTAACAAGAGTAATAGAAGGCAGATTTCAGACTACCTAACAGATCAAAACGAAAATTTCTGTTCCGACACTGACAATGTTGAGTGTTTATGGAAAAAGTTCAAGGCAATCGTAAAATGCGTTTTAGACAGGTACGTGCCGAGTAAAGCTGTGAGGGACGGGAAAAACCCACCGTGGTACAACAACAAAGTTAGGTAACTACTGCGAAAGCAAAGAGAGCTCCACTCCAAGTTTAAACGCAGCCAAAACCTCTCAGACAAACAGAAGCTAAACGATGTCAAAGTTAGCGTAAGGAGGGCTATGCGTGAAGCGTTCATTGAATTCGAAAGTAAAATTCTATGTACCGACTTGACAGAAAATCCTAGGAAGTTCTGGTCTTACGTTAAATCAGTAAGTGGCTCGAAACAGCATATCCAGACACTACGGGATGATGATGGCATTGAAACAGAGGATGACACGCGTAAAGCTGAAATACTAAACACCTTTTTCCAAAGCTGTTTCACAGAGGAAGACCGCACTGCAGTTCCTTCTCTAAATCCTCGCACAAACGAAAAAATGGCTGACATCGAAATAAGTGTCCAAGGAATAGAAAAGCAACTGGAATCACTCAATAGAGGAAAGTCCACTGGACCTGACGGGATACCATTTCGATTCTACACAGAGTACGCGAAAGAACTCGCCCCCCTTCTAACAGCCGTGTACCGCAAGTCTCTAGAGAAACGGAAGGTTCCAAATGATTGGAAAAGAGCACAGGTAGTCCCAGTCTTCAAGAAGGGTCGTCGAGCAGATGCGCAAAACTATAGACCTATATCTCTGACGTCGATCTCTTGTAGAATTTTAGAACATGTTTTTTGCTCGCGTATCATGTCATTTCTGGAAACCCAGAATCTACTATGTAGGAAGCAACATGGATTCCGGAAACAGCGATCGTGTGAGACCCAACTCGCTTTATTTGTTCATGAGACCCAGAAAATATTAGATACAGGCTCCCAGGTAAATGCTATTTTTCTTGACTTCCGGAAGGCGTTCGATACAGTTCCGCACTGTCGCCTGATAAACAAAGTAAGAGCCTACGGAATATCAGACCAGCTGTGTGGCTGGATTGAAGAGTTTTTAGCAAACAGAACACAGCATGTTGTTATCAATGGAGAGACGTCTACAGACGTTAAAGTAACCTCTGGCGTGCCACAGGGGAGTGTTATGGGACCATTGCTTTTCACAATATATATAAATGACCTAGTAGATAGTGTCGGAAGTTCCATGCGGCTTTTCGCGGATGATGCTGTAGCATACAGAGAAGTTGCAGCATTAGAAAATTGTAGCGAAATGCAGGAAGATCTGCAGCGGATAGGCACTTGGTGCAGGGAGTGGCAACTGACCCTTAACATAGACAAATGTAATGTATTGCGAATACATAGAAAGAAGGATCCTTTATTGTATGATTATATGATAGCGGAACAAACACTGGTAGCAGTTACTTCTGTAAAATATCTGGAAGTATGCTTGCGGAACGATTTGAAGTGGAATGATCATATAAAATTAATTGTTGGTAAGGCGGGTACCAGGTTGAGATTCATTGGGAGAGTGCTTAGAAAATGTAGTCCATCAACAAAGGAGGTGGCTTACAAAACACTCGTTCGACCTATACTTGAGTATTGCTCATCAGTGTGGGATCCGTACCAGATCGGTCTGACGGAGGAGATAGAGAAGATCCAAAGAAGAGCGGCGCGTTTCGTCGCAGGGTTATTTGGTAACCGTGATAGCGTTACGGAGATGTTTAATAAACTCAAGTGGCAGACTCTGCAAGAGAGGTGCTTTGCATCGCGGTGTAGCTTGCTCGCCAGGTTTCGAGAGGGTGCGTTTCTGGATGAGGTATCGAATATATTGCTTCCCCCTACTTATACCTCCCGAGGAGATCACGAATGTAAAATTAAAGAGATTCGAGCGCGCACGGAGGCTTTCAGACAGTCGTTCTTCCGCGAACCATACGCGACTGGAACAGGAAAGGGAAGTAATGACAGTGGGACGTAAAGTGCCCTCCGCCACACACCGTTGGGTGGCTTGCGGAGTATCAATGTAGATGTAGATGTAGATGTAGACTCTTATAACTGCCATCTGGTTTCTGTACAAATTGTAAATAGCCTTTCACTCCCTGTATTTTACCCCCGCCACCTTTAGAATTTGAAAGAGTGTATTCCAGTCAACATTGTCAAAAGCTTTCTCTAAGTCTACTAATGCTAGAAACGTAGGTTTGCCTTTACTTAATCTTTCTTCTAAGATAAGTCGTAAGGTCAGTATTGCCTCACGTGTTCCAATATTTCTACGGAATCCAAACTGATCTTCCCCGAAGTCGGCTTCTACCAGTTTTTCCATTCGTCTGTAAAAAATTAGTGTTAGTATTTTGCAGCTGTGACTTATTAAACTGATAGTTCGGTAATTTTTACATCTGCCAACATCTGCTTTCTTTGGGATTGGAATTATTATATTCTTCTTGAAGTCTGTAAAGCATACTAGAAATGGTAAAGTGGCGCTACCAACAGAGACGCCGAGGCAAGGGTGGTGCTCAAATGGTTCAAGTGGCTCTGAGCGCTATTGTACTTAACATCTGAGGTCATCAGTCCCCTAGAACTCAGAACTACTTAAACCTAACTAACCTAAGGACATCACACACATCCATGCCCGATGCAGAATTCGAACCTGCGACTGTAGCGGTCGCGCGGTTCCAGACTGTAGCGCCTAGAAGCGCTCGGCCACTCCGGCCGGCTAAGGGTGGTGCACTACAGACCATAGATAACAAGTTGAACGACGGCTGTGGAGAAATGTACAGGCGAACACTTGTGGAACTGTCGAGCAACTGACCGCCCAGATGAAGCAAGGCTACCAACAATGTCTCGTCAACGAACTTTCAGCGAACGGTGGTGCATATGGGCCTCTGCAGCAGACGCCTGGTTCACGTACCCATGCTGAATCCTCTTCATCGGCACTAAGGCTCAAATTTGCACGCCAGTGCCGCAACTAGATGTCTACTGAATGGCGTTTTCAGATGAATCACTTTTTATACTACATCGTGCAGACTGCCATTGGCGGGTATAGCGTGAAAGCCTGAAAACAAACAAAGAGAGGCCCTTATGGTCTGGGGAGTGTTTTGTGGCATTCCCTGGGAGATCTTGTCATTATGGAAGGCACACTGGATCGACACAAGTATGCATCTATCTTTGGGGACCATGTCCAGTCCTACACGCAGTTTGGTTTTCCTCTGGACGATGGCGCCTACCAGCTGGACAATGCTACGTGTCACACAGTTTGCAGATTATGTGCGTGGTTCGAAGAGCACCAGGATGAGTTTACCATGCTTAACTCGCCACCAGACGCCCCATATTTAAAACCAATCGAGCATCTGTGGGACACGTCGATCGGGCTGTTCGCTCCGTGGATTCTCAACCGAGAAACCTAGCGCAGCTTGCCACGACACTGGAATCAGTATTGCTCCACACCCCTGTCGATACCTTCCCAAACGTCACTGACCCTCTTCCTGTACGTCTCACGGTGGTATGCGCTGCAAAACGTAGCTATTCCTACTTTTGACAGATAATCGTATTAATGTGATGGGACAGTGTACGTTCACTTTACAATTTACCCCTTAGGCCGGCATTACAGTATCATATTTCTTCGACAAAGAAATATGATCAAATATTTGTCAAATTTCTTTGACAAAGATCTCTGACGTGGCACTGTCGTTATATTTTTTGTCAAATTTCAAGATGGCGTATAACAACTTGATATTATGTGCTGCATTTGCTCGTACCACAACTGCATTGTGTGTGTATTTGGAATAAAAGTGGTGGGAAAAAAGGAAACATACTTGGATGAATCCATAGGTGTTACCCCGAGATAACAAAAGCATTCAGCAAAAATTGTTATGAGAGCTGCAAATGGAGGATGTCAATTACTCATGAATGGATGAAAGTGTATTTCAGTATTTACACAGCAAAGTGGCTTCTCATATTACTGAACAGAATGCTCTCTTGAGGAATGTTATACCTGCAGAAGACAAGAAAACTATGGCACTGGGATTTCTTGATACAGGAGAGAGCTGCTCTAGTTTACAACACAGCACCCGAATATCACACTTCACATTAAACAAAATAATTTCAGAAACGTGTGAAGCGGTTTATAAAGCACTGAAGGGAGAATATGAAAAGTAAATAAATGTTTAATGCACTATATGGACAATAAGAACTATATTTATTTTTGAATAATTTAATTAATGGAATTAGTGTTCCAACAACTGCATAATTAATAAGAAGTGCGAAACACATGAATCGCTTTTTAACTTGTGGCGTCTAAAGTTCAAAAAAAGACAAAGTAGAATGCAAAGTTACGAAGAATTTTTTATTTTAGAGTGTGACCACATCCTCTGTTCTGGCTTGCTGTAAAGTTGCCTCGATGTTTTCAGAAGTAGAGATGGATGGCTGTAGCTGTGATTGTGGACATATGTCGCCTGCAACACATTCCACCTGCCCATCAACACACAATTAATAGCATGCACTGTGCCCCTTGCCATCCTAGTCGAAGCAAGCTTATTAAAAATAAATAAATAAATAAAAATTTTAAAAAAGAAAGTGTCGAAGGAACACGCCAACTTTGAAGCCATGTTTACACACTCCAAAGATGTAAAACAGCTGTAGCGACGCCAGCGCTCCAAGTGGTTACATTTCACATTGCAGTGAACAGAAGACGAACGGCTTTTATGATCAAATCTACGGCGAGGCCCTAGATATGATCATATTTATTTGACGACAGGCGAGATTTGACAAAGTTCCATATTAAACCATCAAATTTCTTTGACATAAGTATTTGACATATCAACTATGACAAAGACATATTATAGTGTAATACCGACCTTAGAACCATAAGCTATCAGCGCCACACCACGGCAGTCCTGAAAACACTCCGCAGCCCCTAGACCTATTATAGTTGGGCCTTCGCCTCTTTCAGCAGTGGTTAAGGTAAGCTCCATCCACAGGCTCTGGTGGGCCCACCGGTACCGACCGACAGACGTGTTATCCTCTGCCAATGGCGTCACTGGATGCTGTATGGAGAGGGGTGGGGTCAGCACACAGCTCTCTCAACCTGTGTCAATGGTAAATCTACGTATCTCTCCTGCTTGCTTTTTCAATGGGCAGTCATGGGACCTTGCGGAGACTGTCACACTCGAAATGTAGTACATGATGCCCTATATGTGACTGACTCCCACCTTTTCCATGATCGTCTCGATTGTGATACACCTGCTTTCTAGCTCCAGGACGTCTACATCTTCCACGATTCTCGGCTGTTCACAGAGAGATGGTCTGCCACTTTGGTCTTGGTCAGTCAGACTTGGTTGACCACACCGAAAGCGCCCATGCTGACTAATTACAGTGTCATATAATGGTTTGTTATTGCCGTACACTTATATTAACTCAGCAAGGACTTCTGGAGCGTTGTTCCTCTTCAAATACAGAAAACAAAGGACCACACGATACTTCACTATGTTAATGGTATGCTCTCTTTTGTTTCAGCTCCTCTAGCAGCGTGCTACGGTACTGTGTCACAGGGATTTCAGCATGCACCAGGACTGCATACATTACCTGCTAACAAGCGAAATATTTAATTGCATGTCATTATTTTTTCGAGGTGCCAATTAAAACTTTATGACTACCCCTCGTATAAGCCTCACAAGCGTAAAGAAACTTTATTTTTTCAACAACTTGACGACATAGTTCAAGCTAATAGTCAGAATATTATTGCTGTTGAAAATGCCAGTTTTTGATCAATCAACTGCAAACAGTGCCAAGGTTCATGCATGGAATCGATCAACAGTTACACTACCGGAAAAAATAAAAACGGCTTGAAAAACGATGTCGATTTTCATCCGATGACAAAATATGCTACCTGGAGGACTGTAGGTGAAATGATAAGAGTTTCAGCGTTGTCCGCCAGCAGGTGACGTAGTGCTGTCGCTACCAAAGCGCCCTCTGCATCTATACTTTAAAAGGCATGCAAATTAGCCGCAGTGTGGAGCAGACGTAAAGCTCGCAGGCATCATGGCGCAGGGCCACACTAGTGCTTCTTCCTACAGCCAACTTAGACAGTCTGAGAGGGGTCAGATGGTGGCCTTTCGAGCTGCGCGATGGTCGTTTCAGAGAACTGGCACCCTTGTATTGTAAAGGCAGCAATGGCAGACCGTACAGTTTCCATACTGCAGGTAAGAGCAAATATGAGCCCACAAGTATGAACACGAACTGTTCCATACTGGCTAGTAGCAGTGGGACTATGGCCGCACACATCTCTCGCTCGTCTTTCTCTCATGCCACAGCATTGCCTGGTTCCGTCAGAGGATCACCTGAAAGTTGGAATGGCGTGCAGATTCCACTAGCAGGCAAGTGATAGTCATACAACTTCCCTATCCAGCACCATCGCCGTAATCGTCTCCAACCGAGCACGTGATGGTAAGAGAAGTGATGCGCGTGAATCGTCCCCCCACAACTCTTACAGAGCTTCGCGACAGATCGGGCAGCTGTAGAATAACGTATTCCAAGGCAGTATTCTACATCTACATCTACATTCATACTCCTCAAGCCACCCAACGCTGTGTGGCAGAGGGCACTTTATGTGCCACTGTCATTACCTCCCTTTCCTGTTCCAGTCGCGTATGGTTCGCGGGAAGAACGATTGTCTGAAAGCCTCCGTGCGCGCTCGAATCTCTCTAATTTTACATTCGTGATCTCCTCGGGAGGTATAAGTAGGGAGAAGCAATATATTCGATACCTCATCCAGAAACGCACCCTCTCGAAACCTGGCGGGCAAGCTACACCGCGATGCAGAGCGTCTCTCTTGAGGAGTCTGCCACTTGAGTTTGCTAAACATATCCGTAACGCTATCACGCTTACCAAATAACCCTGTGACGAAACGCGCCGCTCTTCTTTGGATATTCTCTATCTCCTCCGTCAACCCGATCGGGTACGGATCCCACATTGATGAGCAATACTCAAGTATAAGTCGAACGAGTGTTTTGTAAGCCACCTCCTTTGTTGATGGACTACATTTTCTAAGGACTCTCCCAATGAATTTCAACCTGGTACCCGCCTTACCAACAATTAATTTTATATGATCATTCCACTTCAAATCGTTCCGCACGCATACTCCCAGATATTTTACAGAAGTAACTGCTACCAGTGTTTGTTCCGCTATCATATAATCATACAATAAAGGATCCTTCTTCCTATGTATTCGCAATACATTACATTTGTCTATGTTAAGGGTCAGTTGCCACTCCCTGCACCAAGTGCCTATCCGCTGCAGATCTTCCTGCATTTCCCTACAATTTTCTAATGCTGCAACTTCTCTGTATGCTACAGCATCATCCGCGAAAAGCCGCATGGAACTTCCGACACTATCTACTAGGTCATTTATATATATTGTGAAAAGCAATGGTCCCATAACACTCCCCTGTGGCACGCCAGAGGTTACTTTAACGTCTGTAGACGTCTCTCCATTGGTAACAACATGCTGTGTTCTGTTTGCTAAAAACTCTTCAATCCAGCCACACAGCTGGTCTGATATTCCGTAGGCTCTTACTTTGTTTATCAGGCGACAGTGCGGAACTGTATCGACGCCTTCCGGAAGTCAAGAAAAATAGCATTTACCTGGGAGCCTGTATCTAATATTTTCTGAGTCTCATGAACAAATAAAGCGAGTTGGGTCTCACACGATCGCTGTTTCCGGAATCCATGTTGCTTCCTACAGAGTAGATTCTGGGTTTCCAAAAACGACATGACACTCGAGCAAAAAATATGTTCTAAAATTCTACAAGAGATCGACGTCAGAGATATAGGTCTATAGTTTTGCGCATCTGCTCGACGACCCTTCTTGAAGACTGGGACTACCTGTGCTCTTCGCCAATCATTTAGAACCTTCCGTTCCTCTATAGACTTGCGGTACACGGCTGTTGGAAGGGGGCCAAGTTCTTTTGCGTACTCTGTGTAGGATCGAATTGGTATCCCGTCAGGTCCAGTGGACTTTCCTCTGTTGAGTGATTCCAGTTGCTTTTCTATTCCTTGGACACTTATTTCGATGTCAGCCATTTTTTCGTTTGTGCGAGGATTTAGAGAAGGATCTGCTGTGCGGTCTTCCTCTGTGAAACAGCTTTGGAAAAAGGTGTTTATTATTTCAGCTTTACGCGTGTCATCTTCTGTTTCAATGCCATCATCATCCCGGAGTGTCTGGATATGCTGTTTCGAGCCACTTACTGATTTAACGTAAGACCAGAACTTCCTAGGATTTTCTGTCAAGTCGGTACATAGAATTTTACTTTCGAATTCACTGAACGCTTCACGCATAGCCCTCCTTACGCTAACTTTGACATCGTTTAGCTTCTGTTTGTCTGAGAGGTTTTGGCTGCGTTTAAACTTGGAGTGGAGCTCTCTTTGCTTTCGCGGTAGTTTCCTAACTTTGTTGTTGTACCACGGTGGGTTTTTCCCGTCCCTCACAGCTTTACTCGGCACGTACCTGTCTAAAACGCATTTTACGATTGCCTTGAACTTTTTCCATAAGCACTCAACATTGTCAGTGTCGGAACAGAAATTTTCGTTTTGATCTGTTAGGTAGTCTGAAATCTGCCTTCTATTACTCTTGCTAAACAGATAAACCTTCCTCCCTTTTTTATATTCCTATTAGCTTCCATATTCAGGGATGCTGCAACGGCCTTATGATCACTGATTCCCTGTTTTGCACTTACAGAGTCGAAAAGTTCGGGTCTGTTTGTTATCAGTAGGTCCAAGATGTTATCTCCACGAGTCGGTTCTCTGTTTAATTGCTAGAGGTAATTTTCGGATAGTGCACTCAGTATAATGTCACTCGATGCTCTGTCCCTACCACCCGTCCTAAATATCTGAGTGTCCCATTCTATATCTGGTAAATTGAAATCTCCACCTAAGACTACAACATGCTGAGAAAATTTATGTGAAATGTATTCCAAATTTTCTCTCAGTTGTTCTGTCACTAATGTTGCTGAGTCGGGAGGTCGGTAAAAGGAGCCAATTATTAACCTAGCTCGGTTGTTGAGTGTAACCTCCACCCATAATACACTTCTGGAAATTGAAATAAGTACACCGTGAATTCATTGTCCCAGGAAGGGGAAACTTTATTGACACATTCCTGGGGTCAGATACATCACATGATCACACTGACAGAACCACAGGCACATAGACACAGGCAACAGAGCATGCACAATGTCGGCACTAGTACAGTGTATATCCACCTTTCGCAGCAATGCAGGCTGCTACTCTCCCATGGAGACGATCGTAGAGATGCTGGATGTAGTCCTGTGGAACGGCTTGCCATGCCATTTCCACCTGGCGCCTCAGTTGGACCAGCGTTCGTGCTGGACGTGCAGACCGCGTGAGACGACGCTTCATCCAGTCCCAAACATGCTCAATGGGGTCAGATCCGGAGATCTTGCTGGCCAGGGTAGTTGACTTACACCTTCTAGAGCACGTTGGGTGGCACGGGATACATGCGGACGTGCATTGTCCTGTTGGAACAGCAAGTTCCCTTGCCGGTCTAGGAATGGTAGAACGATGGGTTCGATGACGGTTTGGATGTACCGTGCACTATTCAGTGTCCCCTCGACGATCACCAGTGGTGTCCGGCCAGTGTAGGAGATCGCTCCCCACACCATGATGCCGGGTGTTGGCCCTGTGTGCCTCGGTCGTATGCAGTCCTGATTGTGGCGCTCACCTGCACGGCGCCAAACACGCATACGACCATCATTGGCACCAAGGCAGAAGCGACTCTCATCGCTGAAGACGACACGTCTCCATTCGTCCTTCCATTCACGCCTGTCGCGACACCACTGGAGGCGGGCTGCACGATATTGGGGCGTGAGCGGAAGATGGCCTAACGGTGTGCGGGACCGTAGCCCAGCTTCATGGAGACGGTTGCGAATGGTCCTCGCCGATACCCCAGGAGCAACAGTGTCCCTAATTTGCTGGGAAGTGGCGGTGCGGTCCCCTACGGCACTGCGTAGGATCCTACGGTCTTGGCGTGTATCCGTGCGTCGCTGCGGTCCGGTCCCAGGTCGACGGGCACGTGCACCTTCCGCCGACCACTGGCGACAACGTCGATGTACTGTGGAGACCTCACGCCCCACGTGTTGAGCAATTCGGCGGTACGTCCACCCGGCCTCCCGCATGCCCACTATACGCCCTCGCTCAAAGTCCGTCAACTGCACATACGGTTCACGTCCACGCTGTCGCGGCATGCTACCAGTGTTAAAGACTGCGATGGAGCTCCGTATGCCACGGCAAACTGGCTGACACTGACGGCGGCGGTGCACAAATGCTGCGCAGCTAGCGCCATTCGACGGCCAACACCGCGGTTCCTGGTGTGTCCGCTGTGCCGTGCGTGTGATCATTGCTTGTACAGCCCTCTCGCAGTGTCCGGAGCAAGTATGGTGGATCTGACACACCGGTGTCAATGTGTTCTTTTTTCCATTTCCAGGAGTGTAATTCACAGGAACTATCCACTTCTACTTCACTACAGGATAAACTACTATTAACAGCGACAAACACGCCACCACCGGTTGCATGCGATCTATCCTTTCTAAACACAATCTGTGCCTTTGTAAAAATTTCGGCAGAATTTATCTCTGGCTTCGGCCAGCTTTCTGTACCTATAACGATTTCAGCTTCGGTACTTTCTATCAGCGCTTGAAGTTCCGGTACTTAACCAATGCAGCTTCCACGGTTTACAATTACAATACCGATTCCTGCTTGGTCCCCGCATGTGCTGACTTTGCCCCGCACCCTTTGAGGCTGTTGCCCTTTCTGTACTTGCCCGAGGCCATCTAACCTAAAAAACTGCCCAGTCCACGCCACACAACCCCAGCTACCCGTGTAGCCACTTGCTGCATGTAGTGGACTCCTGACCTATCCAGCAGAACCCGAAACCCCACCACCCTACGGCGCAGGTCGAGGAATCTGCAGCCCACACGGTCGCATAACCGTCTCAGCCTCTGATTCAGACACTCCACTCGGCTCTGTACCAAAGGTCCGCAGTCAGTCCTGTCGACGATGCTGTAGATGGTGAGCTCTGCTTTCATCCCGCTAGCGAGACTGGCAGTCTTCACCAAATCAGATAGCCACCGGAAGCCAGAGAGGATTCCCTCCGATCCATAGCGACACACATCATTGGTGCCGACATGAGCGACCACCTGCAGATGGGTGAACCCTGTACCCTTCATGGCATCCGGAAGAACCCTTTCCACATCTGGAATGACTCCCCCCGGTATGCACACGGAGTGCACATTGGTTTTCTTCCCCTCTCTTGTTGCCATATCCCTAAGGGGCCCCATTACGCGCCTGACGTTGGAGCTCCCAACTACCAGTAAGCCCACCCTCTGCGACCGCCCGGATCTTGCAGACTGAGAGGCAACCTCTGGAACAGGACAAGCAGCCATGTCCAGCCAAAGATCAGTATCAGCCTGAGACAGAGCCTGACACTGGTTCGTCAGACAAACTGGAGAGGGCTTCCTTTCGGCCCTCCGGAATGTCTTTCACCCACTGCCACACCTCGAGACGACCTCTCACTCTGCCACAGGTGAGGGATCAGCTCAATGTGGGCAGTATCCCGGGCAGCCACAGTCGTAGTCCGATCGGGGGATGCGTGGGACGAGCTAGCCGTCCCCGACAAACCCCCATCTGTACCCCCACAGTGATGCCCATTGGCAACAGCCTCAAGATGTGTGACTGAAGCCAACACTGCCTGAAGCTGGGAGCGAAGGGATGCCAATTCAGCCTGCATCCGAACACAGCAGTTGCAGTCCCTATCCATGCTAAAAACTGTTGTGCAAAGAACGTCTGAACTAATCTACGGAGAGCACAAACAATTCGACACAAAATTTAAACGGTTATTAAAATACAAGATTGCCTAGTAAATGCAGTAATGCTGCTACTTGCGCACTGCTGACACACTGCTCGGCGACGGAAGGAGACTACGCGATTTTACACTATTCAGGTACTAAAACGCGATGCTACAACTCTCAAATACTTTTATGACCGACTGCATGCCAGGATCAGCGCCTTCATTGCGCCCGTGGAGGCTACATTGCACACTAAAATGGGTGTTTCAGCTTGGGTCCATACCTTGTACCTTAGAACTGCTTGAGCTATTGGTCTGTAAAGTGTAAACAATTCGTGTACTCCATATGTATTCTTTCTATAGTAAATTTTCGGCTAACTGGACACTATCAATTGGTATTCTAATTTACTTTTTTTAAACAGTATATATGAGAAAGACAACTTCTTCTGAGCGAGTAGAAAAAGCCGTGAAGAAGCGAGAGTGAATCGAATATGAGATTCAATAATTAATTAGATGCATGTTTATGTACTTGTAGTGTATACCTTATAAAAAATATAACTTAAAAATAAAATAAAAGAGATCTTCTACTGATTAAATATGGTATTTTTTCATTTATTTCGTTCGTTTAACTTGCTACATAAAGGAGGAGGTACAATTTGTGTCTAGAACTCTCGATGAACAGGATTTCTGTCCTGTGTTAAAACATCAGTTTTTACCCCACTGGCATTAAATACGGCCACTTTTAGAGGTGCATGTGTTTGGATTTAAAATATCTGGAGACATTCATGAGTGACGATACCAGTCTTGAAAAAAATATCAAAACTTTTGGACTGGAATCGATGATAATACATTCCGATTTGAAAAAAAGCTCAGAAAGGTCGATCTGCGATTTTGTTAGCGGCACTTTGAGAGACCAGCAAGACTAGACATGATTATACCGAAATTGTAGAACGAGATGCGACATCACTTTTATCGCAGCACTATCTGGTGGAACAGTTCTCTCCGTTCTCCATGGGTTATATATCATGCAAGGAAGATGATAATACCGTTCCATTGCTTGAAAATGTTTATGTTCCATGATGAATTTAAATTGTAACCGGAAGAAGAGAGCACAATCTATGCTGTTTGTATTTTTCTTATTGCAACATATGTCTAAGTATGGTTCTGTGGCCCCTCTGAACTGAAAGCACGGTGTTCAGATTTCATAATTCTTTCATAATTTATGAATACAAGTTTGGCGGTCGTGGTATTTCTCATGTGGCTGTACTAAAACAGAAAAAAATATTTATAGTACATCTTTACTAGTCTGTCAGCTTGACCGTCCTGATTCTAGTCAGGGTTCTGAATAAAAAAATGAAAATGGGCAATGCAATGAATCGTAAGGCAAAACCATCTGACAAAAATATGAAAAGGATTAACGTAGGAGTCGAACGATATGCAGAAATTATCACCAATGAGGGCGAAAATTTTATTTCTCATAAAACGAGTATTTTTACCATATTTGATCTTGGTGGTAAGTTCCTTAATACATATTTTTCGTAGTGACATAAAAACGTAGATTTCTCAACATTCTATAGCCAGTTATTTAACTAAAAGTTGTAAATGATCCTTCTGTGAGAGGTGTCAAGCTCAAGGAGGCTTGCAATAAAATTTCAAAAACCGAGAAACAAGCAATATATATGCATCTGGTTGTATGTGATATCGCCAGTAGTAGCCTGGGAATAAATGAGACTTTTTGAAATAAGAATTTGTAAAAGAAAACTTTATTTTTGTCTAAAATCGTTACACAGGCGGCTTTATATATTGTATTATTGAAAGTACCACAGCAGTATTAGTTATTAAGTTGAAAGTAAAAAGTTATTGGCCTATCCACTACTTCAGAACAATGGTTTTTTGAGATAAAAAAATAAGAAAGATTTATACGCTATTTTTCGATTTTATTTTGAAGTGTATGGCCGAAGTGCAACCTTTCTTATTTTTCTATTGAGTTCAAATTACATGTACATACTACTGATCATAGGCGTCTGGTGAGGGGGGGGGGGGCGATAAGAGGTATATAGTTACAGCCTTTTAATTCATTACATAGGTGAAAGTCGGGAAAGAGTACGTACTGAGTATTTAATCGCTCATATCTGGTACATGAAACGGTTAAAACAAATTTTTCTTATAACAATTTATTGCTGGTTTATTTAGGAGCAACATACTCGTATATCAGTTGTAACTGGACAACTTTTAACGCAAATCTTAAATGTCAACATATGTAAGATATTGCTCGTTCGTACTCTTAGCTAGATCGTCTGGTAAGAGTACACATCATCTAGTCAGAGAGATCGCACTAACATAAATCACAAGAAAATTCTCCATGCCATTCATAAACTGTGCATGCTTCATACGACCGTTGGGAACAATTACCACTTAAACCAGTCTTCCATGATAGGCTCCTTGTAGACTTCACCATATCCTGGGCAATTCGAAACATCAGATCCCTCCTTGGATTTGGAGCTGTTTCTTCCTGAAAATGATGGCGCAGTTAAGTCCTGATTAGCCCTACAGATTTTGCGGTGTTCGCCGACAGTATTTTATCTCTTCTTGGCTTTCTCTGGTGTAGCATGTTTGTCTAATAACGCATTTTTATACAGAGACCAAGACAAAATCTCGGATTTTTAGCCATTTAATTCTTTTTTGAGGGTCGACTGTATTTTTGGCAGTGGATAAATACTGGACAGGCCTACACCAGTTCGCACGTCAGCACTCTGAATGTTTTTTTCCTGGTGGCTGCACAGACAAATCATCTGTCACTGACGAGCAGCACTTGTCCATGGGCTCCTGCTGAACTCCTTTGCTTTCTTCAGTTGTTGGAAATTCGGCTCTCTCAATTATTTCTGATGGAGGAAAATCTTCTGCTATGAAGACATCCAGATTGAATGGGGATATTCCAGTAGACTCGAAGGATTTCTCAACTGTTTGGATTGCGGCCACTCTGGAATATGCAGCTCGAAACAAAGCACTCACATCTGTCTGCCTAAAGGGTTTTCCTGGATTAATTACCCTTAGAAACAAAGGAGGAAGTGGTAGCGACGGGGGGGAGACGGCTAAGACGACGCGTGTAGCTTTTCCCGCTATCTAACACATATCAAAAAAAGAATCACAAATGGCAGTTAGTGCTTGGTTCTGCTGTTTGTTGTTCGGTGATTTGTTCCTCACAGAACGGCAATTGTTTTCGCAAATAATTTTATTTTCTAGTGCATACCTAGATAGTGCTTATTGCTTACGATATACAACTTAAAGATTCTATAATTTGAAACAAAAACTTATATTTACCTGCTATAAACAATAATCCTGGCTGAGCTCTTCAAGATTACGTATGATGGCGTCGC
This sequence comes from Schistocerca americana, assembly GCF_021461395.2. Taxonomy (NCBI): domain Eukaryota; kingdom Metazoa; phylum Arthropoda; class Insecta; order Orthoptera; family Acrididae; genus Schistocerca; species Schistocerca americana. Next base: position 537,715,742 of record NC_060122.1, read on the forward strand.
TGTAGAAAAACTGAATGTAGTTTTTCGTCGTCGGTAAGTGTTGCCAACACTGAGAAAATGCCACTGGAAACTCTTACCAGATGCGTACTCTTATCCGACCTTACCCTAATTCTCGTATATTTCTAACAATGATTAACAGCGACTATACTGAACTGCATATTTAACATTGCTGTGCCCGTCAGAAAGTATTGTGATTTTAAAGATCATACACGAAGGGACTTCAAAAAGTAATTTACACATAGTTATGGCAGGCTAAGTAACTTATGTTGAACTCTGCACACCACTTCTTAGTGACACAGATACATGACTATTTTCCAACAGTCACGAAGTCTGTGTAAACAACGGTAAGCACATACGGCCAAACGTTCAGTTCCTCAACGATAGAAATACCGCTACTACGTCACGGATCCATTCGAAAATCGTTGTGAGGACGCCCTCGTCGTTGGAAAATCTGTTTCTCGAGATGCTCCTTCAGTCTGCCGAAAAGAAGGAAATCGCATGTGCGGGATCTGGACTTTTTGGTCAGCATTAGCCGCGTCTGTACCGCCGTGGTCAGATTATTGGTACCATTTCATATGGCTGGACGCGACACTGCATTTGGTCCATTTATCACCAAAATTTCACTGTTACTCTATGAACCATTGAGACAAATTGGCCACAATAATCTTACTTGGGCGTACGTGTCCAGTTGCCACGCCATTTCCTTCCCACATTTTGATGTACTATTATGCTCAAAGTATTCGAACGAACTGAATTGTGTTCCGCCTGATTTGTATGCAACACACGTAACGTAATTTTCTTGCAGGCCCACTACTCTCATTTCGGTACAGTCGTTTTAATGTACAAAATAGAGACCACTAAACAACACTGCTCTGCATAGTAGTCAGTCCAGATTCAAATTAATACCACGATAATATAAATAACAGGAAACATGGTACTGGATATGAAACAGTCTTTAATGATTGTAAACTCGAATTTATTACAAGAATTGACATTTCAATAAGCGATTTTCAATTTTCAATCACATGACGAAAATTTTGCCACGGGATTTCTATCCAGTTCACAGTGGTGAAATAAATCGATGTTTGAAGTCTGTTCATGGCAAGAAAACGACAACGAGATGAAAGGTGTCGTGTTCGATCCTGGTAAATCACAACTGTTAATTAACCACGAAAGATCTTAAACATGATTTCATTCACAAAGAGCAAAATGTGTGCATGTTTAGACTTGAAATGACATGACGCAAAGTTTGTGTTGGAAACCCAACACTTAATCGTATTGTTAAAGAAGCACAACCAAATCTTAGAAATCGAAATTTTTCACCAGTAGTGAAATGATCGAAAGGAAATCACGAAACGAGGAAGTTATGATTTACCGGGGTTCGGACACGACACCTTTCATCTCGTTGTCGTTTTCTCGCCATGAACAGACGTTAAACATCGATTTATTTCACCATTGTGAACTGGAAGTAACACGATGGAAGTTCTGTGTTAACTAGGAGTCGAACACCGAAAATATTGATATGATGAAAAGTACTGCGTCTGACGTAGTCGGAACAGGCGTCTATCGTTATTACGGACAAAGCACAACAAATGTTTTTATAAATAATAATCATTTATCACCTGAAGTTTGGCGTGCACATACACTCAAGTAACACGATGAAAACTTTTGTGACAAATCAGGATTCGATCCCAGACAAGCGCCTTTCGTGGAAATCTTGAGAAGGTTGGAATCTTGGGGAAACAACAAAACGATTGAATTTTATGTATCATCCCGAAGGGGTCGAATGCGAGAGCGGAGATATGAATGCGAATCTCAGTCCAGCACTAATATTTTCTCAACATCTCAAGTTCAGATACAATTAGAAATAAGTGACCTGTGACACTACATGACAACTGATTCATTAATAACATGAAGTATCTTATGTAAGAAAGCTTACTGGCGCCGTGACGTCCGTTTCAATCATGGCCCATCCTGCAACGGCACTTCTCCAGTCGGCAGCGAAGGCCTATCGTGTTTACTGTGGATTTGCAACACTATGTTGTTCAGTTGGTGATGACAGAGGTAAAGAGGGTTTTCTTGTGTTTATTAAAAATGGTTGCCTTAAGCAAAGCTATCACTCCAACAGACCACAGAACTACACAAATGACTGGGTCCTGACTGTCGTAATGAAGGACGCTCCACATTGGATGAGAATTCTTATTCCCTGCAAGTGGATTACGGCCTGTTCAAAACATTCATTTCCTTGCTCTGCAGCTATTCATCAGCGGCCTCGGCCACCCAGTGAACACTTTCGGCTTCATTTCGTAATCACTGAAACAGAAACACATAACGGCCACCTCCAAGAAGTAACAACACAGTAGAATGCAGAGATTTGTACAGAAACTACTGCTTTCCACTTGAGATGCTCCGTGTTTTATGTGTTAGTGGTCTGCTGGCAAAACGCGGTGTAGTGTAAAATTATAGCCAAAATAGGAGTACGTTGAACTATTTACTTTGTTTCCACATTTCACCTGATACAGTTGCATAGGCAACAGCATTGTGACCATTGCTCGTGCAGGATATGATGTGAAGAATGTTGATGTATGCTATCTACCATAGGTGGCAAAAGTTGCCTGGAAAAAGTAGATTGATGCATTACATAGTGGAAAGTTTGTCTGGTATGCTGTCATGCATATTATTAAAAGTTTATCAACCGTTATTTTTTTATTTGAGGTTCTGGAACTATTCTTGCAGTGACTTATTGAATGTGGCATAGTTGAAGGTTATGATGAACGTTGTGTAAATGTTCGAAAACAGAGCGTGAAACGGAAAAAAAGTCTAGCATTTGTGACATTTTTTTCTGTTTGGATTTGGTAGAGGGCAGTAGAGGCAACTGGAAACATAGTGCAGTGTGTGGGGTAAGAGTTTTGCAGAGATCACTTTTGAAATGGGATCATTTCGACGTGAATTATTTTCCATTTTCAAGAAGATCTATGGGCTTTGCAGTTTACCACTAGGGTCCACCAACTATATTCAAAGGTGATGAACTGAAACTTCGTGAGACACTTGCATTCTTTGGACAATGTTAGGAAAGAACAAAAAGGAAAATTAGGGTTGAGTGCCCCGTCAACTAAGAAATCACTGGACACCGAACAGAAACAGGGATTGGGATGGATGGAGAAAGAGATCGGCTGTTCCCCTTCTTAAGAAACATCACAGTATTTATCTTAATAAATTTCAGAAAATAACAGAAAACTTAAATCAGGATGGTCAGACGGGAATTTGAAAGAGCTTATGTTAACTTCATAACAAGAAAATAATAGCAGGCCCCAAAAAAAGATATCTGAAGCAAAGAGCACCGTGAGTCCTCAAAATGTAACATTATGCGTCTCGTGGCACAGGAAGGACGTTTTTTGTCATCGACTGCATCCCAAGGGGTGTGTCCATCGCAGTTGGAACTTGTTGCCAGCAACTGGGTAGCAATATAAGAAAATCAACCAAGGAAACTGCATCAGTTCTTAATACTACAAGAGTACGCTCTGCTAACTTCACGAGAGACCATCCAGGAGCTTAGCTGGAAAACGATCCCTACAGCACATATTCTTCTAATATTGTGCCAGCAAACGTGCCTTCTCGCTCCTTCTCTAACAACAATCACTAAAATTCCTTTGTGGACGAAAATCCACTTTAAACTTGGATTGACATCTTTATCTCTGAAGAAGTAGCCTTCAACAAGCATTGAATCCAAAAATTGCCAGAGCATCATTAGTCTGTTTTAGTTTATGTGAGAGAATATATTGTTGATAATTAATTTCTCTCATATGTTCTCCTATTAACATTCAAAAAACCAACGAGAAACGCTATAAAATATGCATTGTTTTAATACAAATGAATTACAGCTGATCTTGGTAATCTTATAGTCATAGTCTACTTAAATAAAGCTGGTAGTATTCATAATACGAGTCACTCCAGTGCTTTACATATTAGTATGATATTACGCACTTTTGTCCGCAATGTGGTCTGTGTCTACGTGAAGTCGTACTCAGGAAGCATTCTGGAAATACTACTAAAAATGTAAATGTGTCAGTGAGAATGGACCCAAAAAGAAATCAAGTCAACAAATTATTCAAGGCTAAATATTAATCAATAAAACTGTGTATTCACAAAAAACTAAAATTAAACCGACATAAGAAAAAAAGTCTTAACAAGGGTGCAATGTCACAGTTTCTTAAAATTCTGCCTTTACATGAAGTGGTGCTATATCGCGGTTGGAAGAATACTTAAAGTGGACGAGATAAGAGTTATTTACTGATTTTTTATCTGAAAGACTGCAGCTCGGGAGAGAAGAACTGAAAAGTTGACAAACTGCCTAGGTCTCCAATGAGACTGCAAACAACGGGTAATGAATGCAACATCCCCTTCACAATGTAGCATGTTACCAAAAAAGCGAGCCAGTACTGCCTGCAATATACTCTCATTGTCACAGTGACTAATACCAAGGATGGACTGCAATGTAAAATACGAGATTTGTAGTAGATTCTGCTTGGAACGGCGTTCCTGTAATCAAATCATAAATTTGACAGCTCATTGTTACGCCTGAAAAGAGAATCATTCAAAGCATTTGTGAAAAACAAGAAGAAAATATCAGGTGAATTCAGCAGGATAATTTTCAATCAGTCCGGAGTCCAGGAAGTAAACTGTTGATCACACAGCTGCCGAATGTATTCTACAGTGTTGTCAACTCTCAATTACACTAGCGACAGTAAGAATACGTTTGTTTAACTGGTATGTTTCTTGAGATCGATAGTACTTGTGAAATTCTTGCGTCGACGATGCAGCGGTACAGACTGACACAGAGTTGATTTAAAGTCAAAATACCTAACGTATAGGCCAATGAGTTTCATTCGCATTTCTGTAACTATAATTGGGGTCTAAAGGGCACTTACGAATAATACACTGATGCACTAACTGCAAATAACATTGTAACATTCGTTTCAATATTATACGCGCAAATATAGTTTTCCTTAACAATGCTTTCATTGGTACCGCAGCTAACACACAATAGCACAAATGAAAAGACAACGTAACAGCGATTACCAAACTGAAACAACCGCAAAGAAAGCATAAGTTGTAAATAACATGTATTTTGAAATCAGGAATGCAAACTGTACAAGAAAATATCGTGTATCAACCGAGAAATAGGATTCAAAAAGCCATGAAAAATTAAACAAACGAATGTGTGCAGTGCAAGTGCAATTCTAAATTCTGATAACATGGAAGGAGAAGCATTTTTGATGAGTTATTCAACAAGTAACACAAAACGCTTATAGCAATCTTTTGAAAATGTAGTTCTTAAGCAAAACTGTTATTCAGTCTATAAAAACCAAAGTAACGAAAAATATCATCTACTCGTACTGGTTACAATACAACGGCTGGGGACGCTTTGCCAATAAAAGTAAAATGCACCTGATGAAAGAGTTTTTCAGTTTTCAGGCAACATAAGACAGAGAGAAACCAAAGTAGGGGGAAGAGATTAACCTAGATGAGCGAGGAATGGAATTCCTGTGCAACTGCTCGCAGTCGGGGCATTTTGTTCGTTATACTGTATACACTGACGGTAAAAAAAAAAAAAAAAAAAAAAAGCACAACACAAAAAGGAATTGTGCGACATAAACAAAAGTTGGTAGGCGTGTTCCGACAACTGAAAGATAACGTGTATTCAGATTTCGAGCCAGTCCCGTAAGAGTTGCGCTTGTAGTGCCACTATAAGGATGCAAATCAGGTTTGCTTTAAATACTTGCCGTAAAGGTCGTGGGCGTTTGTTACTTTGAGATTGGACGTGGTGAGTTGATGTTAGTGAAGAATGGCTGTAAGACAACAAATACGTTATTATCAACACTTCACTGAATTTGAACGTTGTCGTGTAGGCCCTAATACAGCTACAAGAAGCTGGATATTGATTTTCAGGTACAGCAGAAAGATTAGGCAAGAATGCAGCCGCTGTACATGACTGTTGGCAGCGGTGGTAACGAGAATTTACGGTTACAAGAAGACCAGACTCTGGATGGCCACGTGGCATTACCGAGAAGGAAGACCATCATAGTTGGCGTATGGCTATACTATATCGTACAGCATCTGCTGCAGCAATTTAAGCAGCAGTTGGCACCACGGTGACACAAAGAACTGTTACAAAACGGTTACTTTGAGGACAGTTTAGAGCCACACAACCATTGCGTGCACTCCACTGAACCCAAACCATCGCCATTTGCGACTTCAGTGATGTCAAGGAAGAGTTCACTGTACGGCAGTGTGTAGCTCTGTTTTGTTTACTGATGAAAGCTGGTTCTGCCTGAATGCCAGTGTGTTGATTTGGAGGAGGCCAGTTGAGAGCCAGCAACCAACTTGTCTGCATACTAAACATACTGATCCTACACCTGGAGTTATCATCAGCGGTGCTATTTTGTATGACGAATCTGGTGATTCGAACTATTGTGGTACCAATCAAGAACAGTATTCCAGGTTGTGTTTCCCAACAGGATAATTCTCTCCCACATACCACTGTTGTAACAAAACAAGCTCTACAGAGCATCGACATGTTGCCTTAGCCTGCTCAGTCACAAGGTCTGTCTCCACTCTACATCATTGGACAACAACTCCAGCATCCTCCTCAAACAACGCTAACCATATCTGTACGGACTTACCGAGTGAAACAGGCATGGAACTCAATCCCACAAACTAATATCCGGCACCTCTACAGCACAATGGATGCACATTTGCAATGGTTTATCTCATGTTTACATTAACCTGTGTTCTTACAATATTAACTACTTAAATATGTTACCTAGCAAAACGTATTCCCAAAACTTCTTTATCGTAGGTTAATTGTTTTTTGATGTTGCAATTCTTTTCTGTCAATTTAGTTCCTGGTTATTTCACCCTAAAGACACTTCTACGTTATTAGAACCTTCATATGAGAATTATCAAAGTGTAACTGTTATAACAGACTGCCACGTAAAATACTGCGATACTTGCAGACGAATCTGAGTCAGTGGGCAACGCTATTAGCAACTACATTTTTATCTTGGAGATTACTGGAAAGGCGTAATTGCACTCTCAGAATAGCCCGTGCACACATCAAATTGTATCCTCATACTATTGTTCATCAGCTCTTACTTAACAAACAAAAAAAACTGGAGACACATAAATTGGGCAAAACCAAAATCACAAATCGACATGAAGACTAGATATCTAATCGCTGAGATGACTATGGAATAACTCGAAACATAAGTTGGTAAGACAAGGGATGTAGACACAATGAAACTGATAAAATAAATTAAACATGTCGAGATCAGATCCAATTCATCGCTTCCTTGAGTATTCTGAATGCCAAATACATATCATTGAAGATCTCTTTAAGGCGTTTCAGGTGCTTGCTATATTAACTTAAGGTTTGGGTAGGAAGTACCTGCCGCCTATTACTATCGTCACTGCAGCCACAATGTGATGCAGCATGTGATTTCAGTACATGAAGTATTTATGCCATTACAGGAAAAATTTATTGGCAGATACGGATCAATTCCCTTCAACTCGGTACTAATGAAACACTTTAGGTAAGGCTCACGAGTCTAACCTTGATCCGTGAATCAAAGATAAACGTTACACTCCATCTAGACCAGATGCATGCACTGATTCAGTTGAAAAGGGTGCCATAAAACCGTTATATCCTCTCCTGAATCAAGCTGGCTAACTATTTCTTGATATCTCGCATACTGCTGCTAGGTCGGAGTTTATATCCGAGCCGGTTCATCACATGCTCTATGGGGGACTGATCTGAAGATTTTGCTGGCCAGTCAGTATCTCAGCATTGTGCAAACCATTCACAGAGACTCGTGTCATTTGTGAGTGAGCATTGTCCTGATTAAAAATGACACCATAATACTATTGCAGTAGAGTAGCACACGAGGATGCCGCATCTCCACAATGTATGGCTGTGCTGTCAGTGTCCCCCCTGCCACTACCAGCCTTGACCTGAAGTCATACTTGATGGCTCCCAATACCATGACACCAGGAGTTACATTGCTGTGCCTTTTCTAAATGTTGGAAGAATGGGGCATCTCCCAAGGCCGCTGTCATACTCGCTTATAATGGTTATGTGGGATATTGTAGAACTGTAATTCATCACTGAACACAATGCAACATTCATCAGCAGTCCATGCTTCCTGGCCACAGCACCACTTCAAACACAGCCATTTGTATTGTGGTGTTAAAGGCAGCCTACGCACGAGATGGTAGTTCCCCAGCTTGGCTACTGCTAGTCTCCAATCAATGGTGCGGGATGACACAGAATATTGAAAGGTGTCATTCTCAAATGGTAGGTACAAATGTGGGCAGTTTATGATGTACTTGGTGCACGATGCAGCAATCCAACATTGTGATGCTCAGACGTGGTCAGCCAGAGCCCGGATGACAAGAATGCTGCCCCCACATTCCAATGCTGTCCAGCATCAGCTGCTGTAACATTCAAATGCCCTCCACCCCCCAAAATATGTAGGGTAACTTGGGCAGAACAGTAACACAAACATTAAAACAACCAAAAGCTAAAAAATTCCTCAAGACATTCAACACATACTTTAAACAGTGAAAGAAAGCAATCTGATGTAAAAGCACACAGATGAACATTTAAAAAAATTTTAAAAAGCTGATAATTGATCTGTTGGACCCCAGGATTGGGGCAGAAAGGGACCACATTCATAACTTTGATACAGTGTAAGGGCCGTTACTAATTTAGATTTCCTTACAAGTGCTACATCAAATTCTAATCATATTTCCTAAATTCTACAGAACCACAGTAAGCATATGAGTTTACAAGGAGCAGATGAATTCAGTTTCATTGTATTCAAAGTCAGTTTCAGCCCAAGAGTTGTGTGCCCATTTATGACACTAAACAAAAGCCATCCAACCTTCAGTCGACCTTGTTCATAAATCATTACAGTAAAAATTCTCAGTGTTAGTCCCAAATGCTCCACTTACGACATATTCTTTACTCTTATTTGAATTCTTCATGTTACTTTTTGTTTCCTCAAGAACGAATGTCTGTTTCATCCTGCTCCTGCTTTCTTTTGTTAGAATTTTCAACGGCTGTCTGAAGTTCATTCTTATAGCTTGACAAAGTCAGAATCACAGCATGACCTTTCATTTTTTTTCTTTTTTGTAGCTCTCCTTATTTTCACATTAAGTTTTTGAATGGCGAACAGGGAAATGTTGTGGAACTTAGAGGAGAAGTTGTTTCTCCACCAGGCCTATTTATGTCTCCTCATGCATTCTGTTTTGGCAAATTATTCGATTCAGGAGTCGTTCTACAACAGCAACATATGAAATTGATGGGCTTGACATCTTGTCTTCCATAGAGCGATCAGTTGGTGCTACTGATAAGAAGCCTGCTTCAGTGAAGACACCCATGTTATTTTTAAAAATGGCTCCTCAGAACATGGAATTGGATATGCCATAATGAGATTTTCACTCTGCACCGGAGTGTGCGCTGATATGAAACTTCCTGGCAGATTAAAACTGTGTGCCAGACCGAGACTTGAATCCAAATCCTTTCTTCCAGGAGTGCTAGTTCTGCAAGGTTTGCAGGAGAGCTTCTGTGGAGTCTGGAAGGTAGGAGATGAGGTACTGGTGGAAGTAAACCTGTGAGGACAGGGCGTGGGTCATGCTTGGGTGGCTCAGATGGTAGAGCACATGCCCGCGAAAGGCATACGTCCCAAGTTCGAGTCTCGGTCGCGCACTCACTTTTAATCTGCCAGGAAGTTTCATATCAGCCCACACTCTGCTGCAGAGTGAAAATCTCATTCTGGAAACATTCCCCAGGCTGTGGCAAAGCCATGTCTCCACAATATCCTTTCTTCCAGAAGCGCTAGTTCTGCATGATTCGCAGGAGACCTTCTGTGGACTTTGGAAAGTATGAGACGAGTTACTGGCAGAAGTAAAGCTGTGAGGACAGGGCATGATTCATGCTTGGGTAGCTCAGATGGTAGAGCACTTGCCCGTGAAAGGCAAAGGTCCCGAGTTCAAGTCTCAGTCTGGCACACAGTTTTAATCTGCCAGGAAATTTCGAACTGGATATGTATCAACCACGATTTGGGAATTAACTTTAATATTTCCACATAGGCTGATGGAGACGTTTGGTTTCTATACCGCTACTATGGGGACACCCATGAACCAGGGAGGTAGGTGTGATCACTTGTTTTTGCAAGCAGTTGAGTTCTTCTTTTTAACATCCTCATGCAGAATGTGGGGAAAAGGTTGTCCCATGCAAAATGAAGGACTGCATTGCCTGCCCTGGGAAAAACAAATCTGAAAAATGTATGCAGAGATCTTTAACTGCTGAGAAGAGAACTGTAGTGGAAACAAGATGTACTGTCTCACTGATGGAAAATTCAAATAGATTAAATGCATCTGTTGCAAGGGAACTAACAACTATAAAGGTTCTGTATCGTGGCACACATTTGTATGTCACCTTTGTTTGACAAGTCCCTTGAAACTGAACTTCGTGTCTACCGCATGAAGTAACCCTTTTTGGATAAGTTTGCAGCAAAGTGTGATGAATCAAGCTGGATCTCTTTACTTCCTCTCTTGATTTGCCATCTGCCTCCTTAAATTCATTTTATTTTCATTTTTGCCTAGTTAACATTAACATGCTTGACTATAATCTGCATTTCAATAAAAGAGAAAGGTTGACCCTCAGTGTTAAGTAATATAGCACCAGGTCTAATTTTGAGGTTAGTTTTGTGTATGTAATTAATTTTCTCATTTATTTTGACCATTCCTAGTCAATATCTTTTGTTATAGGGTGAGATCAGTAATTGTTTCGTGACTTAGATTCTATTGTTGACTTACAAAGAAATATAAATTCTGTACTATTGGGACCCACCTCCTCTTTCTCAAAATCACCCTCTCCAAACCTTCCAGGAATTTCTCACTTCCAGCCTTGCCTCTCAATCCTTCTTAAAAAACCTTAATCCTACTCCCAACATCACCACTGCTGAAGCCCAGGCTATCCGTGATCTGAAGGCTGACCGATCCATCGTCATTCTTCCGGCGGACAAGGGTTCCACGACCGTGGTACTTGATCATCGGGAGTATGTGGCTGAGGGACTGCATCAGCTTTCAGACAACACTACATGCCAAGTTTGCCAAGGTAACCCCATTCCTAATGTCCAGGTGGAGCTTCAAGGAATCCTCAGAACCTTAGGTCCCCTACAAAACCTTTAACCTGACTCCATCAACCTCCTGACCCCACCGACACCCTGCACCCCTACCTTCTACCTTCTTCCTAAAATTCACAAACCCAATCATCCCGGACACCCCATTGTAGCTGGTTACCAAGCCCCCACAGAACGTATCTCCGCCTACGTAGATCAACACTTTCAACCCATTACATGCAGTCTCCCATCCTTCATCAAAGACACCAACCACTTTCTCGAATCCTTACCCAATTTGTTACCTCCGGAAACCATCCTTGTAACCATTGATGCCACTTCCTTATACACAAATATTCCGCACGTCCAGGGCCTCGCTGCGATGGAGCACTTCCTTTCACGCCGATCACCTGCCACCCTACCTAAAACCTCTTTCCTCATTACCTTAGCCACCTTCATCCTGACTCACAACTTCTTCACTTTGGAAGGCCAGACATACCAACAATTAAAGGGAACAGCCATGGGTACCAGGATGGCCCACTCGTATGCCAACCTATTTATGGGTCGCTTAGAGGAAGCCTTCTTGGTTACCCAGGCCTGCCAACCCAAAGTTTGGTACAGATTTAGTGATGACATCTTCATGATCTGGACTCACAGTGAAGAAGAACTTCAGAATTTCTTCTCCAACCTCAACTCCTTTGGTTCCATCAGATTCACCTGGTCCTACTCCAAGTCCCATGCCACTTTCCTTGACGTTGACCTCCATCTGTCCAATGGCCAGCTTCACACATCCGTCCACATCAAACCCACCAACAGACAACAGTACCTCCATTATGACAGCTGCCACCCATTCCACATCTAACGGTCCCTTTCCTACAGCCTAGGTCTTCGTGGCAAATGAATCTGCTCCAGTCCGGAATCCCTGAACCATTACACCAACAACCTGAGAACAGCTTTCGCATCCCGCAACTACCCTCCCGACCTGGTACAGAGGCAAATTACCAGAGCCACTTCCTCATCCCCTCAAAACTAGAACCTCCCACAGAAGAACTCCAAAAGTGCCCCACTTGTGACAGGATACTTTCCGGAACTGGATCAGACTCTGAATGTGGCTCTCCAGCAAGGATATGACTTCCTCAAATCCTGCCCTGAAACGAGATCCATCCTTCATGAAATCCTCCCCACTCCACCAAGAGTGCCTTTCTGCCGTCCACCTAACCTTCGTAACCTCTAGGTTCATCCCTATGAAATCCCCAAACCACCTTCCCTACCCTCTGGCTCCTACCCTTGTAACTGCCCCCAGTGTAAAACCTGTCCCATGCACCCTCCCACCACCACCTACTCCAGTCCTGTAACCCGGAAGGTGTACACGATCAAAGGCAGAGCCACGTGTGAAAGCACCCACGTGATTTACCAACTGACCTGCCTACACTGTGGAGCTTTCTATGTGGGAATTACCAGCAACAAACTGTCCATTCGCATGAATGGACACAGGCAGACAGTGTTTGTTGGTAATGAGGATCACCCTGTGGCTAAATATGCCTTGGTGCACGGCCAGCACATCTTGGCACAGTGTTACACCGTCTGGGTTATCTGGATACTTCCCACTAACACCAACCTGTCAGAACTCCGGAGATATCCTCTGTTCTTTGTTACCCACCAGGCCTCAACCTCCGCTAATTTCAAGTTGCCGCCACTCATACCTCCCCTGTCATTCAACAACATCTTTGCCTCTGTACTTCCGCCTCGACTGACATCTCTGCCCAAACTCTTTGCCTTTACAAATGTCTGCTTGTGTCTGTGTATGTGCGGATGGATATGTGTGTGTGTGCGAGTGTATACCTGTCCTTTTTTCCCCCTGAGGTAAGTCTTTCCGCTCCTGGGATTGGAATGACTCCTTACCCTCTCCCTTAAAACCCACATCCTCTCATCTTTCCCTCTCCTTCCCTCTTTCCTGACAAAGCAACCGTTGGTTGCAAAAGCTTGAATTTTGTGTGTATGTTTGTGTTTGTTTGTGTGTCTATCGACGTGCCAGTGCTTTCGTTTGGTAAGTCACATCATCTTTGTTTTTAGATGTACTATTTATTTATTTATTATCATCCCAATGATCACAATTGTGATATAGGATTTGTCAGGGTACATTTTAACAACTATATAATATCTTTACAAAAATTTTATCTGTGCTGAATTCATATTAATCTAGCTTATGTTTAATACAATATACAACTAATAAGTGTTTTTATAATATAATTTCTTATGCACTGATGTAATTTCGTTTGTCACATTAACTTAAACATATATTGTTATAAGTTGCGCAGAGATATTAACTTATGCTGTAATAACATTTGTCAAGCATGTGGTTCTTTATAACAGTTTTAAATTTATCCTCATTTTCCAGCTCTTTGATATGTTGTGGTAGTGCATTAAAAAGTTTGATACCTTGATTACATACATGTTTCTGACTTTGGGTCCTTGTTACAGCTTGTATGTGGAGATCTTTACATTGCCGTGTATTGTAATTATGGAAGTATGTATTGGTTTTCATTTTGTCCTGATTTCTTTTGATCACCAACAGACATTTCAGAATGTATAACTAATTATAAACATTTAGAAGAAGAACTAGTAGGATTCTTAAAGTATTTATTTGACTCTATTCAAAAACATGTTAGCAAAGCCAGCCTTTGATTAATTCTTAAATAATTAACAGGTTTGTGAAAAGTATTGTTTGTACAGCTATATCTGTTAATTACATTATGTAAACAAATAATTTGGCCTAACCTTTGTGGTAGAAGGAATTGTTAAAAACGAGGAATTTTTTGATGTATTCAGTTAACTGAATGAATTATGTGTTAACTGTAGTTTCTGTAATGTAAACATCGAACAGTGTATAGTTTCAGTGCCTATTATTGTGAGAATGTATAAAGGACCAATTTTTGGTCCTGAGACGGACACTCCACAGCTGATTTTCAGACACGAAATATGTATATTGGTTGGAGTAACAACAATGCACCAACTTAACAGTGGAATAAGTGTAACACAAATAGGCTGTGTGTTAGAGCAATTAATGACAATGTCTGTTTAATTTATTTGAAAAATAGTGTCACACATACCATTTTATTCTGCAAGAACTGTGAACTATGCAGTTAGGTTTTTACTGCTCACAGATGTTCAACAGCAAACTATTATAGCAGTATCCTGATATTGCCTGCAACCTATTAATGAGGCTTATCCACATTTACCAATAGTCAACTGGCCATATAGTCATGTAGTATTGAGGGTTGTGAACAGTGAAAGTAAAGAACCGTGAAACCCAACTGTGCAACTGTTGGCTATATCATTTACAATAGTCAGTGTTGAACTTCCACCCCCATTTTTCAGCCAGTATAACAATGCAGTATGTCAACACCAAGGACTATCAATGAAGAAATAAAGCAGGCAAATGTCACAAACACTGAACCCAGCTCAGTGTATGTTTCCAGTCTATCAGAAAAGTTGGGCACTGCATCAACTTGAAATTAGTCAGATTGGCAAAAATTTTCAATTCAATTAACAACTTCCATAGTATGCCTATCTCAGGAGTGTGACAGTTTCAATTTTATTTAGCAAATCTTGCTCTTGGTGACTTGCAATCACTTTAGGAAGGAGGAACTGCAGACACTACCCATGTGGACACATTTTCGTCGTGGAAAGCACTGTTCATCACTCCTTTGTTATTGGTGGCTAAGGTGGGGTCAAAAACTATCTGGACAAGATGGCAACTGCCATTTGCAGTAGGTGGGCATAGAAACAGAGCTACAACCAGAAGATATGACTCTGACTTTGAACCACACTGACTGGAAGTTGTTTGCATATGCCACTGCGAGTCTTGCTGGGGACAGGGCTGTTTACTAGTAACAACACATGCTGTTGGCTGTGCTTCACTGACCAAGCTGGATGTTTGTCTGTCATTGCCAAAATAAGTGAGGAAACTACAGAATGGTTTTACCAATGTTATTTGGTTTCATGTTACATGTGAAGATGCAATGCCAACTCAAACATTTTAGTTCTGTATTCTATTTCTGGTATGGTTTGAAAGGTTATTTGAAATGCCAAAGCAATTCAACACCCAACAGCTTTGCCACAGTGGTAACATTGGTTTCTGTCACACCATTGAAATTATGTGCTGTCGGGCTGGGCTAGCACTTGGACAGGTGACAGTCTGGGTCTGCCGAATGCTGTTGGCAAGTCGGGTGCACTCAGACCTTGTAAGGCCAATTGAGGAGCTACTTGACTGAGAGGTAATGGCTCCAGTCACAAAACTGGCAACCTCTTGGAGTACAGTGTGCTGCCACATGCCCCTCCATATCCACATCCAGTTATGCCTGTTGGGTGAGGATGACACAGCAGTTGGTCAGTATCATTGGCCCTTCCGAGGCCTGTTCAGATCGAGTAAAGCAATTCAATCCTAGTGAACACTGTACAATAGTAATCAGATAACGGTTCATAATTCTAGAAAATGATAGACTACCTGTATCGTCTAATGGGTGGAACTTATGAAGCAAGCACAAAATTTTGTACAAAGACCAGGAGAAAAAGAAAACTTTTCAATTTCTGCAACACAGACCTTAAATGCTGCAAAGTGATGCCATAGCTGTTAGAAGATTATGTTCCAATAATCCTTGCCACCTTGGAAACAGGAAACAGGGGGCAGCACTCACCATTGAGGCTGATATTGGACATGCATATCAGCTGTTGGTTTTTCAGTGGGGTTATTGAAAACAGGTTTTCAGATAGTGTAGGAGATGCAGATGAGTTATATGTGGGTGAGGAGGGGTGGGATTGTGATGAGATGGCAGAGGAGCCATGAGGAGAATGTTAAACAGACACAGAAAATGAGACGGAGTGCATAGTGTTCAAGGATTTGGAGAAACTGATATAACTTTGGAGGGGTGGCTTGTTCTCATTGTGCTGGCAGCTTTATTATGCTCTGGAGACCACTGTATCATGCCACATGACATCTACATCTACATCATTCTTCACAAGCCACCTAATGGTGTGTGGTGGAGAGTACTTTTTGTACAACTAACTGAGCCCTCCAACCCTGTTCCACTGTCGAATAATGTGTGGGAAGAATGACTGTCAGTAAGCCTCTGTATTGGCTCCAATTTCTCGAATTTTCTCCTCATGGTCATTACACAAGACATATGCAGGGGAAAGTAATATGTTGTCCAAATCTTCCCAGAAAGTGCTCTCTCAAAATTTCTGTAGTAAATCTCTCCAAGATGCACAATGTCTGTCTTGTAACATCTGTCAATGCTGTTTGTTGAGAATCTCTGTAATGCTCTCATGGCAACTAAATGATCCCACGATGAAACGTGCCACTCTTCATTGGATCTTCTCTATTTCTTCTATCAGTCCTATCTGGTAGGGATCCAAGACAGATGAACAATACCCAAGAAGGGATTGAACAAGCACCTTATAAGCCACTTCCTTTGTGGATGAGTCACATTTCCTTAAGACATGATGTGACAGAGGAGGGCACATGTTTAGCTTGTTCTAGTGTTCTTGCCCTCTGATGTGGGTATGTGACACCACAGGTTGTGGGAGCCAGTAAATAGTCTCACTGCCAGAGTCACTGGCTACAACACCTCCAAGCTACAATAAAGGCTTGAGAACATCACAATAAGTTCTATTGTGTCCATTCTAACTATACTCCCATTTTTGGTTATGCCACAACTAGTTATGATTTTTCCATGAGAAAGTTCTTTACTTGGACAAGATCTTTCACATTACTGCATAAATTGATCAAGTAAGGCCAGATAAAGGTAAGACCATTTCAACATTCAAAGAAAATTCTCTTACAAAATCCATGTCCAAACTGTACTGGACACCTTACATACAACCTGCCTTACATTGATAGATAACCAGAGGGATGGTCTCTAGAATTTGGCTTCAGGTACAATGCACACTGTTGAATTTAATTTGATACTGGTAGTGTAGGATGAGTGGCTATTAAATAACTGTTCAATCTTCCTGGCAACATATCAACTACAATTCTTTGTTAATGCATTTAACATCTGTGACATTGTTATTTACACCAGTCTGCACTCAACACTGAACCAGAAAAAATTAGTTTCATTGGTGCAAATAATGCTGGAATAAACCTGACATTTAGACAGACATTCGGGTAGTGAATGCAGGATGGTTTTAGTCATGATTTAAATACACCATATTGTTCCCCTATTCTTTAGCTGGAAAACCTTGTTTTTCAACATAATCTCTGTTCAGTTCTATGGCCTTACACCACCTTCATGTGAGATCTTGTACGCTGTCATGGTAAAACTTTACTGGTCTGCATCTTGGCCAATATCTAGCTGCATGTATTACTTCCCCATCACTGCTGTAGTACTTCACACAGAATCCATCATTCAGTAGGCCAGAGATGGAAGTCAGAAGGAACAAGGTCCTGACTGTAGGGCAAATGAGGAAGAACAGTCCATCAAAGTTTTGTGATCACCTCTTGGTGTGTGATCTTGCGTTATCATGGAGAAGGAGAAGTGCATTCACGTATTTATGTCCATGAACACACTGTTAATCACTGCTTCTATTTCCTAAGAGTATCACAATAAACTTCAATGTTGTTCATTCAAGCATGAGGGAGGACTTCAAACAGAATAATTCCATCAGAGTTCCAGAAGATTATAGCCATGTCTTAACCAGCTGAGGGTACTGAACTGTTCTGAATTTCCTCTTGAAATGAGACATTTTGAGGTGCCACTTCAAGTATTGCCATTTTGTTCCAGGTTCAACCCATGTTTCATCATCTTTGATATGTTTGAACAATAAACTGCAACTATCATCCTCATAATGAGTAAACAATTCATCACAGATGTCCCTTCTTTCTCCTTTGTGTTCTTCAGTTAGGCTTCAAGGAGCCCAGTGAGTACAAACCTTTGAATATGCTAACTGGTGAGCATGTACATTGGCACTCCAACAGAGATGTCAAGTTGAATATCGAGTATCTTGATTGATATTTGTCAATCACCTCAAATAAGTGCCTTCATACATTGTAGTACTGCAGACATGACAATTGCATATTGCCGTCCTGCAATTGGAAAATCAGAAAGATTTCTTTCTCCTTGTTCTGTAGATCAGAAATGCTTCTCCTAGCAACTTGCCATGTGTCCAGCCACTGCTTGGTTTCCATAGACATTCTGTGAGTGCCTGTGAATGTTTATGTTGAACTGGTTTTCCGTCAAAAATATTCAAATAATGCTCTTTGCTTGGAATTTACATCAGTTGCAGACACCATCTTGAAGACTGGTTATAGCACTGGCATCTATCAAGAGCTATGGGCAATATGAGATGTTATGATAATGTTTAAGGATGTTGCAAACAGAATTACAATATTTAATAAAAATTTGATGAGAAAAAAAGTGTTGCATTACTTATTGAATACCCCTTGTACAAGGTGCATTCAAGTTCTAAGGCCTCCGATTTTTTTCTAATTAACTACTCACCCGAAATCGATGAAACTGGCATTACTTCTCGACATAATCACCCTGCAGACGTACACATTTTTCACAATGCTGACGCCATGATTCCATGGCAGCGGCGAAGGCTTCTTTAGGAGTCTGTTTTGACCACTGGAAAATCGCTGAGGCAATAGCAGCACGGCTGGTGAATGTGCGGCCACGGAGAGTGTCTTTCATTGTTGGAAAAAGCCAAAAGTCACTAGGAGCCAGGTCAGGTGTGTAGGGAGCATGAGGAATCACTTCAAAGTTGTTATCACGAAGAAACTGTTGCGTAACGTTAGCTCGATGTGCGGGTGCGTTGTCTTGGTGAAACAGCACACGCTCAGCCCTTCCCGGACGTTTTTGTTGCAGTGCAGGAAGGAATTTGTTCTTCAAAACATTTTCGTAGGATGCACCTGTTACCGTAGTGCCCTTTGGAACGCAATGGGTAAGGATTACGCCCTCGCTGACCCAGAATAATGGACACCATCATTTTTTCAGCACTGGCAGTTACCCGAAATTTTTTTGGTGGCGGTGAATCTGTGTGCTTCCATTGAGCTGACTGGCGCTCTGTTTCTGGATTGAAAAATGGCATCCACGTCTCATCCATTGTCACAACCGATGAAAAGAAAGTCCCTTTCATGCTGTCTTTGTGCGTCAACACTGCTTGGCAACATGCCACACGGGCAGCCATGTGGTCATCTGTCAGCATTCGTGGCACCCACCTGGATGACACTTTTCGCATTTTCAGGTCGTCATGCAGGATTGTGTGCACAGAACCCACAGAAATGCCAACTCTGGAGGCGATCTGTTCCACAGGCATTCGGCGATCCCCCAAAACAATTCTCTCCACTTTCTCGATCATGTCGTCAGACCGGCTTGTGCGAGCCCGAGGTTGTTTCGGTTTGTTCTCACACGATGTTCTGCCTTTATTAAATTGTCGCACCCACGAACCCACTTTCGACACATCCATAACTCCATCACCACATGTCTCCTTCAACTGTCGATGAATTTCAATTGGTTTCACACGACGCAAATTCAGAAAACGAATGATTGCACACTGTTCAAGTAAGGAAAACGTCGCCATTTTAAGTATTTAAAACAGTTCTCATTCTCGCTGCTGGCAGTAAAATTCCATCTGCCATACAGTG
Source organism: Schistocerca americana (assembly GCF_021461395.2). Lineage (NCBI taxonomy): Eukaryota > Metazoa > Arthropoda > Insecta > Orthoptera > Acrididae > Schistocerca > Schistocerca americana. The sequence goes on from NC_060122.1 coordinate 537,735,569, forward strand.
CTGCCATCTCTGGGACGTATTGACAATGAACACGGCCTCATTTTAAAACAATGCGCATGTTTCTATCTCTTTCCAGTCCGGAGAAAAAAAATCGGAGGCCTTAGAACTTGAATGCACCTCGTAGTAACAAACAACCTGGGGTTTGGGGTGAAGCCTCCTCATTAGTGTGTGTCTTAACTGCAGTCCACTTATTTATATAAAACAGCAAATTGTCATATAAATAATATGTACTTAGCATAAGCTGCTTTTTGATGGTAGTTTATTTTACCAGACTAGTTTCAGGAATTCACCAGTCATTGGGGGTATCTTATATGTACTGTTTTTAGCATATGCAGAAGATGATGTTTCATAATAATCATATAATTATACAATTATATGATTTATATGTGCAATCACATAAGAAATATTTGATGAGCATATGCAGTTGCATATGCTTCTGCATCTCTGAGTGGTGGTTCTTTTTTTAATGTTGTTGACAGAAGATACATTGAACAGGAAACTGAGTTTGAAGTCCCCAGGGTGTGGCGTTTAAGTGTGGGGCATATATTTACACCAAACCAACCTCAGTAAGATGACATATATATGCATATATGAATCATATTACTGTATGATTAACTAATCAAAATTATTTTTTGTGTTGTTCCAGAAATTTTATTATGATTACAGCACAACCTAGGTTTCGGAATATAATCCCATTTTCAGGTACATTACTGATTCTAAAGATGATACAGCAAAGATAAACATGATGATAAGGTGAAGATGAACATATCAACTTCTTAATTTACTGATCCTTGGCTTAATGTAAAATTACTTCAATGACCATTTTTTGACAAATTACTTATGGAATTATGCAATTCAGCAACTACACTAACATGACTAAACATAGTTAAAACTTCCGGGCTGAGAGGCATTGGTCGATGTATAAAATTTCCACCTGACGTTTTGTCTCCATCTTTGGGAGACATCTTCTGCGGTCATCCAGCTACTGCCACTGAGGCTCCAGGTGCTCTTGCATTTATAGAGTGCATAGAGGGCACCACCATTCGTCACGTGATGCCAACGGTATGCATATCTTTGGAAGGCGTCATCATTCTCGATTAAGAGTAATCAAATGTCATTCTGCTGGCGCAACATCTACATCCATATTTTGTCTAACTTTAAAACTTCCTCTTTTCTATTAAAATTGTTATGGTGTTTGTGAATCTCTATTGCTTCTCTATACACATGATAATGGGGTGTTTGTGCTAGAACGCATGTCTCATTAAATTTAATTTTGTGGTTCCCATCTCGAAAAACATGCTCAGCTACGGCTGATTTTTCAATGTGTCCTAAGCGACAGTTTCTTTTATGTTCGGCTAAGCGGGTGTTTACGCTTCTTTTTGTTGTTCCAATATATACTTGTCCACAACTGCATGGAATTTTGTATACCCCAGGTGTTGCTAGGGGGTATCGGGCGTCTTTTGCAGTTCTTAAATATTCCTTAATCTTCTTGGTTGGTCTGAAGATTGTTTCAATCCCATACTTGGCCAGAACTTTCCCGATACGATCCGTGACTTTATTAATGAATGGTAGGAAAACTTTTCCAGTAGGTACCATTGTTGCTCTGGACTTCTGGCTTCTTTTCTTCTTTGCAACACTCATTCTAATCACTTAATGAAAATTCACCTATTCTGTTGAAATTTGCCACACTTACAACCCAAATGTAGAAGTAACTTCAGGCACGCACCAGAATAGTGTGATCAGTATGCGATTTGTGCTTTTACCAGTGGGGGGGGGGGATGTCTTAGGGGGTTAGTAAAATTATATATGTCACTAGCTTTGACCGTGGTGTTACCCATGGTTAAACAGTTATTTATAATATGCACTATCAGAAAAGCCATCCCTTGTTATATCTTTAAAAGCACATTATAGGTGAAGCTTATTTACAAAATCGTCTACATACAGGTATACGAGGGGAATTCAAAAAGTAAAGGCACATTTGTGAAAAGCTGTACTTATTCTGATGATAGAAAACTGAAACATGCGTTATTTTTCTACGTAACTTCCCTGGACTTCAATGCAGTTTTCCCGACGTTTTACGAGTTTTTTTATTTCATCAGAAAATACGTTCATCGTTTGCATCTGTAACCAATTTTGCACCACAGCAATGACGTCTTCATCACTTTCAAATCTTCTTCCATGTAGTGCTTCCATTAAGGGTCCAAACATGTGAAAATCGCTTGGAGCCAGGTCTGGACTGTATGGTGGGTGTTCCAGCACCTCGAATCTCAACTCCTTTATTGCGTCGGCTGTCCGTTTAGCAGAATGTGGGTGAGCGTATCTTGCTGCAGGATGACACCTCTTCAGTTTTCCATCTCGTTTGGATCTGATTGCAGGTTTTAGTTTCGTACGCAACACATCACATCCACCATGCAATACAGACCTGGCTTAGAAAGTCTCGTTTACGCTGGGGCGACGTCTTGCAACATTGTGGCATGCTACGGAAATGTGGCATGCGTCGTCTTGTCATTTAGTTCTAAATGTTTTGAAATGCTTACCTACTACATAACACTTTTTCAAAATTAATAAGCGAGCACAATAATAGTATTAATAGTAAGACTGTATTAAAAACTTTCAGTGTTCGGCTCCACAAATTCAAATTATATGTAAAGTTTTACTCCAGTGCATGGGAAATAAACATCCCAGGTAGGGATGCATAAACTAAAACCAGAGGAAGGGATGGTCTGATGCAGAGGGGGGGGGAAATCCCCCCCCCCCCAATCCCCCCCTGCAAATCACACACTGAGTGTGATAGGTCACTTAGTGAACTGTTCTACATTAATGACATGACAGACAGTATTAACAGTGGCACTATTACACATTAAGAAACTCTGGTCTAGTGTGTTACTGGCACATTTGCAGGGAAATGGATGAACTGAGAGAGTCCTCAGGACATTGGGAAAAATATTGAGTTACCATTTTAACAGTCATCACAACTTCAACACCCTACCCCATTACGTAGTAGTGGCATGTGACTCAAACAAGCACAAGACAATAGTATTGTTTTCAGTCAGAAGATGCTGTCATCTTTTGAGCTATGTAAACCCCTTCTAGGAAAAGATACATCATCAGATTCAAATTTCTCAAAAAGTTAAAAAGTATTTGGCACTAAGTTAAAAAGATGAACACTAAGGCTTGAAACAAAAGGAAGGTACTCATAATAAAAATGCAACACTACCAAAGTATCATTCCAGATGCTAACCAACCTCTGTGATCCAAAGACAAAGACTAAAAACTTTGTTACACATTACCAAAAACCCTAATGTTAAATTACAGCTCCCAACACAGGCTACAGTAGTGCATGTAAGCTGTGTTTGCCTGTTTAAAGGAACCCCAGAGGTGCTACCACCTTTCCTGGCAGCACCTTTAGAAGGAGGGGAGGGGAGTGCCTGGGAGGAAGGAAAAGGATAGAATCAGGAAATGGTACTCCAACAGTCATTCCAACCCATCAGTATGCACTTGTGACATGAGGAGGAATTATGAGTTAATAAGAGGATTTCCTCTTTCTTTAGGGAACAGCCTAGTTCCAAACCAGGATAAGAGGTAGCAATTCCAGCATGAGGCATCAAGCTCAGGACAAAACAAAAAATAATGGTGGTAAGCTACGTTGTACTACACCTGCTCTGCTGTGCAGGTTAGCAGAAGTCTTCAAGCTATGTCCTTTAAGAAGCAACATTTTGTTCACATAACAGCTGAACATAGTAATGTTAGAGCATCAGTGGACCTAAGGAGTGACTATAATGTATGGGTAATGTAAAATGAAATTCAGTGGTTAGAAAATACTTTCGGCAAACTGTAACTAATGATGAACATTCAGACAAAGTTCAACAATACATGAGGATCGTATCAGTTGCCACAGTCCTGGAGCTCCCTGGGAGAGCATGTTGACTTCTAAATATTAAGCTGCTTAGAGCAGGTGCTGGAGACCCAGCCATGGACCACCAGGTAGGAGCAATACAAACCCCATATCACCTGCCTTGACACCAACAGGGTGCATGTGGTCGAAGTTCCACAGCCCGTGGCCAGTATAATGAACCATGTGATGCATTTGACTTATGCAGAATAAATTATTTTTAGAAGTCAGCCTCTCTGCTGAAAGAACAGCTTGGTAGGATGTTGTTTTTTGCCAGTTACACTTTTTCAAGAAAACTGGAGGGTGCCAGGCTGGTCGAGTGATCTTCATCTCTGCTTTCTCATTGTAGGTTCAGCAGCTATGTATTATTAAAAGTTTTTTCTTCTCCTGTTGTGAGGAAGAATGTGTGACAGATGAGTATTACTCAGCATGAGTGAGATTTTCTCTCTTTCACCAGGTGAGAAAGTAGCTTATTGGATGATCTAAGGAAATATCTGTAAGTCATAGTTTATGATGCCATTTTCTAGAAATTTCTTATGCACGAAAATTGCTCACCTGGTGACATAAAAAGATACCTGAGAATTGGGAGTTTGGAACTTGTTTTTCTTAGAATTGTACATGTGAGAAGGCAGCTCATTGGACAACTTATGAAACATTTGCTAGTTGGTTAAGAGGAAGTGTGATTGGACAGTGTCTACTGAAGACTTATGATCAGTGAAGTATCTGTTGCATTGGTTTTTGGACAAGCAAAGATGGAATTTTCAGACCCTCTGGATGGAGATGGGGAAGGTGACACTCTGGTTTCAGAGATGGGAAGAAGCTGGCACTCCAGATATTGACGAAAAAGATGACACACTCTGACACCGGGGACACAACAGAAGGCAGACTTACATTTTTGGGGGCAGCCCATCACACAGCAGCTGATGAGTAGTGGTCAACAGCAGGTCTGCGCGTATACAGGACTCATCTCTTCAACTCAACTATGGTCAGTATATCTTACAGCACAGGCTAACCAGAAGGCAGAACAATTAGACATTTTTAGGTGTGTTGCTTTTTTAACTTGATTAGGTCCCATTAATTAACACATGATGAGGCATTCCACGATCGAGCAGGCTTCATCATTTGCACGCGGATTTTCTGCATTTTTGTGGCATGACCAGGTCCATCGCTGCACACTGTAACAGAGCATCCTCCTCTAGCATTACCTTTCCTCAACAGTAGTTGTCGATACCAGCAGTATTTTTCAAATTTTGGAAAGGTCATTATTATCTCAGTTGCTTTTCTGAAAGCTTTCATATAATTTTATACACATTATATTATATTTCAAGCTAAAATTTATGAAAAGGAGTTACTTTATAAAACAGTTTAGTTTTGATCTTATAATCTATAAGTACCGTACTAGTGAAAATTATACTTTTTAGAAACATTTGAAATTACAAATAATTTGCAGACTTAAAATTTATATTATTAATTATGCAATCATCTACTGTTAATTACGTCTATTTCTGGATTCATTTATGAAATACTAATAAAAAATTAATATTGTAAAGAAAACTAGTAGAAATAAATTTGTTAAGAAAAATTGTAAACCCTTTGGAATATGTTTATTTTCGCAGAGTGTGAGAGTCATAAGCATGCCTCTGATGTGATCAGATGTATTTTTGTGCCAACAGTGTAATTTCACCATTGTAAATGTGAAAAATCAAAATACTGTATGACATATTAAAATGTGAGAAAATATATTTATGTAAAAAAAAAAATGCTGTAACAACAATCTTCAGGTTTATTTAGTTAAAACTACACATGAGGACCTGATGTGATATTTTAAGCTTCAAGAATAGACCCCAAGACAAGAAGAACTGAAGCCAATACTACATGACAAGCTCAGTAAATTAGAAAGTTTATTGTAATCTTCGCTCCTCTCAAATCTTCATAAAAGACTTTGCTTACTAATTACTTGGACTGGACATTGTTTAATGTGGACAATAGATGGAAGTTGGAAGGAAGGGGGGACTCATCTGGGACTCATCCGTGATTAATTGACTAATAATGAAGTTATGTCTGCAGCAGACATTTTTTTATTTCATTGATGTTAAAATTTATGTACAAATAAATTTTCAATCACATGGAGCAAAATTGAAGGCTGATCAACGAAGGACCTGTATACCAACAGTGACGATGCACTACCAATCTACGTCTACATCTACATACATACTCCGCAATCCACCATACGGTGCATGGCGGAGGGTACCTCGTACCACAACTAGCATCTTCTCTCCCTGTTCCACTCCAAAACAGAACGAGGGAAAAATGACTGCCTATATGCCTCTGCACGAGCCCTAATCTCTCTTATCTTATTTTCGTGGTCTTTCCGCGAAATGTAAGTTGGTGGCAGTAAAATTGTACTGCAGTCAGCCTCAAATGCTGGTTCTCTAAATTTCCTCAGTAGCGATTCACGAAAAGAACGCCTCCTTTCCTCTAGAGACTCCCACCCGAGTTCCTGAAACATTTCCGTAACACTTGCGTGATGATCAAACTTACCAGTAACAAATCTAGCAGCCCGCCTCTGAATTGCTTCTATGTCCTCCCTCAATCTGACCTGTTAGGGATCCCAAACGTTCGAGCAGTACTCAAGAATAGGTCGCACCAGTGTTCTATAAGCGGTCTCCTTTACAGATGAACCACATCTTCCCAAAATTCTACCAATGAACCGAAGCTGACCATCTGCCTTCCCCACAACTGCCATTACATGCTTGTCCCACTTCATATCACTCTGCAATGTTACGCCAAAATGTTTAATCGACGTGACTGTGTCAAGCACTACACTACTAATGGAGTATTCAAACATTACAGGATTCTTTTTCCTATTCATCTGCATTAATTTACATTTATCTATATTTAGAGTTAGCTGCCATACTTTACACCAATCACAAATCCTGTCCAAGTCATATTGTATCCTCCTACAGTCACTCAATGACGACACCTTCCCATACACCACAGTATCACCAGCAAACAGCCGCACATTGATATCCACCCTATCCGAAAGATCATTTATGTAGATAGAAAACAACTGCGGAGCTACCACGCTTCCCTGGGGCACTCCAGATGATACCCTTACCTCCGATGAACACTCACCATCGAGGACAATGTACTGGGTTCTATTACTTAAGAAGACCAGAACAAATTAAAGTGAGGAGGACTTTACAGCTACAACCACTTACATTAAAACGGAAAGATAAGTACAAATTATTTGTGAAGGTAATTTGTTTGTGGACTCGTGTACTTGTTAACAAAATAATTAGGGATGGAAGCAAAAGTGAAGTAGAAATGAAAGGTGCAGTATCCAGTCAGGACACGTTCGAACTGAGTGAAATCATAGTCAGCAAAGAAGCAGTAAATACTGATGTTTTGCATTTAATTTTAGCAAACCTAGAGAAAATGATGACAGATAACAATAACAAATTTAGTGCAGTCAACAGTCATTTAACTGAAATAAGAACAGATAATGATAGAAAATTTGTTTTGCTACAAGGACAATTAAATAACTTGAAAACTGGAAACAATAGTAAAATGGACAGGGTACAAGATCAAATAGGTCAACTTAGTAATCAAGTTTCTGAGTTTAAAAAAAAGTTGATGTTTTAGAAAATAAAATTTATTGTTTTGGAAAATGAGTTAGTAGCTGAGTCAGTGAAACAATCAAAGACTGTTGATGATGTCAGAGTTGAGCAGAATACCGTAGCAGAAAACCTGTGTGAGTAGGAGCTACCACCCAACAAAATGTCACCAATTTAAAACAAAAAATTTTAAATGTAGAAAACAATATGCAAACTAATGTAACTGTTTTAGATCAAAAAATTTCAGTAGTTCAGGAAAGTTGCATTAACAGAAATCTGTGTGCAAACAATAGTATTGCATGGTCCAACACTCCTATCAAAAGTTTTCCATCAGATAATTTACATCCAGTGGATTTTTCACACCACTGTAGAGATAGCTTTGTGTTAGGCATGAATGACAATCAAAAAATTAAATTTGTTAAAAGGTTTCTTGGAGGCGGAGCTCTATCATGGTTAAATTTAAATTTATGTCAGTGGAAAACATGTCAGAGTTTTGAGAAAAGTTTTTTAAATAAATTTTGGTCAGAAGCAGAACAGGGAAGAGTCAAAAGTGAATTTTGGAATGGTCCTAATTATAAGAATAGGGATGGCTCTTTGAAATAGTTTTGTAAGAACCAACTTAAAAAATCAGCACATCTTGACAAACCATTTGACGAAATGACCTTGATTGATGCACTTAAAAGGAGATTACCAGAAAGATTGCAGTGAGACTTGTTACACGGACCTGTCAGTTATCTTGAACAGTTTTTATGATATGTTGACAGGAACTCCGTCCATACCGGCCTTTGAAGGCCACCATGTCAGACACAATCACAGCAGTAACTACTCAGGAAATGGCAGTTCATCTTAATGAAACTCCACAGTTTTGGGGCAAGGAAACATAACAAGCACACGACCTATAAGTTACACTTGTAATTAGACAGTAATAGTAACATTAATGATATGGCACATGTATGTAAAATTGCACAGAAAGAACATCAGATTTCTCATTTATGTTTTGATCGAAAGGTTTGGGATACTATGTTTTGTTATTGTGATGTAGGTGCTAATCACAAACCAGAATGTGAGAGTAGTGAGAATTTTGATGTAGTATGTACTAATGGTTTCTTCTCTTGGGTGGGAAACAGTGTTGTTGATGCATGTAAATCAGGTATGGATCTGAACTAGCTGGTATTTTTGATTTAGATGTGAATGAGGGCTGTGAAGTAACTGAGCTTGGTATGTCTGAGACTGGTGACTTGTTGCAAGTGAATGTAGGTGAGGTAAGTGACTTTGATGGAGATAGGACTTGTGTTGTCACTGATGTTGATGAAGTAATTTTGGAGGTATGTGATGATGAGTATCAGGTATTTGTGGAGTTTATGAGTAATGAAGTTTCAGAGTTATTTGTATGTGACGTTGACAATACAGGTAAGATAAGTGATGTATGAGATGTTGTAAGTGAGGGTCATCGAATACCAGTCCAGTCGAAATAGTTTTTCATTAATGTCAGGCAGAGTAATGGCCCAAACAGTGAAGGTGAGGTATCTGCAAGCCTGGAGAATAAAGGCGAAAACTTTTTGAAGTTTGTTTTGGACCGATTGATGATGACTTAGATAAAGGTGCATTCTGTAATAAATTAGCTGTGGTTAGTCAAAATTTGTACTCCAATTGGTGGGATGAAGTGAAAGGGGATCAAACCAGGAAGTGTGATTTTGACAGTAATGTGTTTTGCGTTCCTTATGAAACAAGTGATGTTAGTTGTGCCATGTGTTCAATCTTTACCTGACAACATGAGTAATCAAAATAATTTTATGATACCTGTAAAGTTGATAAAACCTTATGAAGACAATGTGGATGGAGCATTTGATGAAATTGAAGGTGATCTTTTGCATGCAGTGTCTGTCAACAGAGAGGACGGTTCAGATTTTGGGTGTCCTTACATTAAAATTAAGCCTCATCATTGCGAAGGCAACTGTTTGATTGATACAGGTAGCCCAATTTGTGATATATCTGTACAATTTAGAGACAAGATTATATACAGTAATCATTCTGTGGAAATGCCCATTGTAGGCATAAAGATAAGAGGAGCTACCAGTAAGCAAAGCAAATTGGTAAAATCTCTGGTACTTTTAACTTGTAGTGTAGAAGACAAAACATTTGAACTTGGATGCTTAGTGATCCCTAGTCTGGAAGAAAATGTCACTCTTGGTATTGATTGGATATTGAAAGTTGATGCTTGTTTTGGATGGAGTTCTAAAGAATTGTTTATTTTGGAAACTAAAAGTCATACATATGTAAAAACTGATTTCCGTATTTTACACTGTGGGAAAAGTTGCAACTATTTGCAAAACATTGTGAACTAAGGTGATTATCAGATATTTTATGATGATACCAATTTTGATGAGACAGGGATTCAGGATTTTGAAAGTGTAGTAGATTCTAAAGTGAGGGAAGCTAAAACTCTTAATGACCAACAAAAGGAACAACTTAGGAATTTGTTATTGGAGTTTAAAAACATTTTCAGTGAAAGACCGGGGAAAGTGAAAGGCTGTCAGTGCATGCATTAACTTAGAAATCATCAAACTTTCTTTCTCGAGCCATATAGTATACCGTTTTTAAAGGAAAGATATAGAGAAAGAAATTTAAAAAATGGAAGCATGGGGAGTAATTGAGAGAAGTAGGAGTGCTTGCAATAATCCTTTGGTTGTGGTAAGTAGGAGAAATCATGAAGTGGGAATTGTTGTGGACTCTAGACATCTTAATATGTTTCTTATTGGAGAAGATTCCATTTGAAATTAATTCTAGAAAGTATACTGATTTTTGTATGGAGGTAAATGTCTTCAGTACTGTGTGGTGCTATTTGGGATAAATATATTTGTAGCTGAATTCATAAGAGCTCTGGATTCTATCTTAGCAAGTGAAGTGAGTTTAAAATTAATTGTGTATGTCGATGACGTTTTGGTCACTGAAAAGACTTGGGAATAACATTTGTATCTGTTAAGAGATGTGTTTTCAAAATTGGAATCAGGAGGAATGACTCCGAAAATAGGTAAATGTAAATTTGGTGTGGAAGAAGTAAAATTTTTAGGACACATTATATCTGAGAAAGGAATTGCACCTGATAAAGAGAAACTTGGTGCTATTGTTGATTTTCCTGCTCCTCAGAAAAAAAAAACTGAAATCATTTTTTGGGTTAACTGGATTCTATAGAAAATTTTGTAGCAGCCAAGCTTTGAATGCTTCATGCCTGTGTGAACTTTTTAAGAAGAATACTGTTTGGGACTGGAATCAGGAATGTCCAGATGCTTTCAAAGAGATCAAAGGACAATTGTGTCAAAGTCAGATATTGTTCAGACCAGATTTGTCTCTTCCTTTTTGTATTATCACAGACAGTAGTCACATTGGTTTGGGTACTCATTTATTTCAGAAGGTTGACATTGGTGTTATTGAATGTAGATCACTTTCATTTGCTAGTAGAGTATTGCAGAAGCATGAAAAGACATACACTGTAACTGAGAAGGAACTTTTGGCTGTACATTGGGCATTCAACAAGTTTAAAAATTATTTAATAGGTCACAAAGTCATCACCTATACTGATCACAAAGCATTCTGTTATGTCCAGAGTGTAAGCTGTACCATAACAGAATTACTCATTGGGCCTTGTTTTTACTGCAGTTCAGTTATGAAATCAGACACATTAAGGGCACAGACAATGTAGTTTTCACTGCTTTGTTTAGGCTACTGTTAGGGAGTGACTCATCTAACAACTTTGGAGAAGGAGGGAAAGAGTTTAAAATTATGTGCTTGAGAGGTGTGAAGGAGGGAAAAAGAGGTCTTGAAAATTTACAAAGACATCCGCAGGTATCAAAATTGTGATCAAAATTGGAAATCGGTGAAGAGCATTTTGGCTAATAAAGAAGGAGAAAAGACTGGGCAGTGTTATAAGGTACACAAGGGTATTTTATTCAGGAGACATAAGACTGACTCAGATGATTGGAAGCTGTGTTATCTAGAACAGTGTATTGATACTTTAATTACTTATACAAATGAGAGATTTGGTCATTGCGGATCAACCAAATTACGCAAAAGATTCAGGAAAGCATCTATTTTTATAGCATACGAAGGAGAGTCAAGGATAAGAAATCCAGCTGTGGCAGATCTCAAAGAGTGAAGGTAAGTAGCCAAACAAGTAGAGGTCAAATGCAAAATGTACTGCCTAATAGTAACCTTGTGTCTGTCGACGTCTATGGACCTTTGCCCAAGTCTAATAATGGAGGTTTATTATGATTTTGTGATGTCTGATGTCTTTTTGAAGTTCATAAGGCTGTTTCTTCTTGAGGAAGCCACCAGCAAGCAAATCATTTCTAAGTGTGAAAACACATATTTTAAACAGGTGGATATTTCTTAAACAATTTCATCTGACAATGGTTCTCAGTTTACATCACAAGCTTGGAAGGACTTTGTTGATCATGCTAAAATAAGACACATTCTAACCTCTGTGTAGCATCCATCGAATAATCCTGCAGTAAAATATATGAGAGAAATTGAAAGACTGTTTAGAACGTACCAGTTGGACATATTATGTTAGTGACTTTGAGGATATTATGAAAGCTTACTACATTCTTCAACAGGTTTTTCACCATTCTAAATGATGTTTAATCACACACCAGCTAATTTTATTTCTGGGAATGTTGAGTTTCCACCATGTAAAACTCTGTCACCATAAGAGAGAGAAGAGTGTGCCAAAGAGATGATGAAAAAGCAGGGGGATAGGAGAAAGCAGAGACATTATGGTAAAGGCAGATTTTCTAAGTTAGAGGTAAGAGATCTTGTGTTGGTGAAAACTAAGAGAAATCTGAGGTAAAGAAATTCTTCAATATTTATGTAGCACCATTCAACATTCTTGAAAATCTACACCCTAATACATACAGACTTGTGTATCCTAAATCTAAGGAGTTGTTTAAATTATGCAGTATCACTGAACTGAAAGCTTATAGACATGATCCATAAATATCTTTTGTCTCTCTCTCTCTCTCTCTCTCTCCCTCTCCCCCCCCCCCCCCCCCCCCCCCCCTTTGTCAGGAATGTAGTATGTAAGATGATGTGATATCTAAAGATCTGTTTTGTCTATTGACTGAGTTTAAATCTATGCCACACTATATTTGCAGATTCATACAACTATATATGGTAATTCTGTTATGCAATAGATTTGTGCTTTAGATTTTGATACATACTTGCCACCATGTGACTAAATGGATAGATCCTTTGACAATTTTGAAATGTGACAATTCCATTAAATATCTAGTGATAAATTTCTTATTTTAGAATGCTATTAGTGTTAAATATTATTATCATTCTTGTGAACTCTGCAGAAAGTGATTTAATTTAATTGTTATGAACTCTTTTGGGTAAAGTCATGGGTGTTGTGGTAAATTGAGTGAAGACTTGTTTTAGTCACATGTGCTGTAAATATTGGGAATAGTATCCTGAAATTTCGTATGTGCAAACCAAACACATGTATATGTTAAACACGGAATTGTTATGTCAGTACATCATGGACTATGGTGCATACCTCATTTTGAAGGCATTTGTTGGATGCTGCATCAGTGCAGTACAACTTGTCTTGCTTGTATACATAATTTCTTTTAATTTGCTAATTGCTAAGTAAATGTTGCTTTGAGATATATTTAGTATATATGTGTATATTACCTTAATAGTTCATTTTTTCATTGCATTTAGCTCTTTATTAATGTGCCATAGGGGTGAACACTTTTTAATCCATTCTAACATAAACCCTGAATACTATTTTTTTTTTCAATATAAATAGCCAAACATATGCTGTGTGATGTGAGACAGGTATTAAACATCATACTTAGTGCATAAAACAATGTTCCAGGTTTAGATGTGAAAGCTGGGCAGGAAGTTACCTATCTGTTGAAGTGTGTGATGAGAAATCTAGGAAGGAAACTGAAAGATGTGGGTGGATCCACTCCCACACTCCTGTATGGCTGCACCTTTGTTAGAGCAGTTAACTTTCAAGAGATCCTAGATGCTGAATAATGTACTGTCAACTACATCAGTCTTGTGACTGAAATTTGTAAATTGTTACACATGAAATTATCCTATATGCAAAATTCTTGTACTTATATAAATTTCAAGGAACTTTTTATTTAGAAAATAAGTCACTGCTATGGACAGTTTTATTCCACATAAATGTATATTTTTTCAAATCGGGGATTAACTACCCAATACGTTATGTTACTTTAAATATTGTCGAACTTTGGTATAACGCGGTGGTAGGTTGATGCTCTATGACTGATGATTTATTATGTTCAACACAGAAATGTGAAAACATAAAAATTTCAGGAGTATGTTCTATGAACCATGTTGTAAATAATTGTCAGAATTTGATAAAATTAGGCACTGTTAGGTTAGTAACCATACATTTCAATGAACTTTCTTATCTCAACACTCAGTATGTTTTTTTTTTTTTCAGTTGTAAATGAATCTTCTGAGTTTCTATGTATGTAGGTTAGTTTGTATGAACAGTTAGCTAATAGTGTAGAAGACATTTACATTTGTGATTATAAGTTGTGTATACACTGTGTAATAAGATGTATACATTCCTGGTTTCACACACTGATTTTGGTCCTTATGCTACTCGATTATGTCATCATTCAGAGCTATGAATGACTCTGATTACTTGTATTTGCTTGTTATTTGGTTATGCTTTTTCAAGAATGACAACAGTCACGTCTATCTCAGTTGTTCCTTGCATACTTTGCCAAATCAGCTGAGCTCTGATTTAAGTTTGTTTCAGTGTTTATAATTCATAGTTCCCTTCACTTTGCTTTTTATTAATCACATTAATGTTTAATTATTGCTTTCTTGTTTATGTATGTGCTCACAAGAAGTAATTGTAATAAATTGGGGTCATATTGGGCCAAGATTTTTATTTTAGTTATAAAATCCTCATACAATTATTTAACTATTACTTTTTGTAAGAACCAACATCTGGGAGCTTGTCGTGTTCCCCCAAAAGATGCTTTGTGGAATATCATCAGTGGTATCATGAACAGACATAAAGATGCAAGGTATGTATGAGATGTTCAGGGGCACTACCAAGAGTACTAGTCAAGAGAGTGAGACTTATGTTCAGGTCAGAGCCATGAAAATTAAACAAATGGCACGGAATGATGTAAAGCAGTTGTGGGATCATTAACAAGTATAATTGTAGACTTGTCTTGTGGAGGTTGTGAAACTCCAGGAATGCCTGTAATTTGTGTCCATGACGTGTAGCTGTGGTGAGCATTATAGCCTGAAGGGGTTTGTTCAGAAGCAAATTCCCAACATGTTTGGTGCTATAGGGTGAGAAACAAATTCTTTTTATGGTGCAGACTGTTCAGCAAAGTAAAGAGAAAGCAAGGTGCAAATGGCCGTGCAAAAATGCAAAGGGACTGTATTCCTTGCACATTCAGAATTGGCCATAGTCTTCATAAAATGACACCAAGTCAGACAACTAGTGTACAGGGCAGCAGCACATACAAGCTCAACACTTGGCAGCAAGTGAGACAACAACTCCATCATGAGGAGAAATAACTTGTCCACATCAGAGTTGACCACTTATTGAGAGTGTTTTAGTGCAGCAACAGGCACCACAGAGGAAAATATTGTCCATATGTGTTATGGATGTGAGAACCCCATATCCCCAGCCATTAGCAATGTTCACTTCCTCTTCAAATTTCATACTGCTATCTAGACATTTTTGCTATTCTATGTCTATGGGAGTGTGTCTTTCTTTTGCAGTTTGTGTGTTAGATGTAAGGGATATTTTGAAGTTGGTTTGTTATTGGGAAGAGAGAGCAGGTGCCCACAGTATTATACAGAAAACTTTGAACCTCCACTGCATATTCAAGGATAAACTGTGAGGGAAAGAAGTGAGTATATTGTTTTCCACAAGCTGTGGCATATTGTAGGCTCATTTGAGAAGAAAGAAGTAATTGTGTCATGACTGTGATAACAGCTGTTTAAGAGAACAGTTGAGAGAATTTTGTGGATTGATGTATCGAGTTATGCTGTATTAAAATTAGCATGAAGATTAATGGTGTTGAGTGGATTTCCCCACAAACATTGGTTGATGCATGGAGATATCTTTTCTTGTGGTCCATGGTGTAATTTGGGCAGTAACCTGAGAAATATTAATATGTGCTGAAGATTTAGGGAGAGATATTGTGTCAACAACTGCTATTTATGAGTGCATCAATTCCATCCTAAACCTGAGGGACAAAAAGAAGAATCAATAGGCATATTTACTGCCTTGTCAAAAGCTTTTGACGTGGTGGATCATAAAATTCTGCTACCAAAGCTTGAAAGATATGGTATTTGAGGTCTGTCCAACAAACGGCTCAGTTCCTTCCTGACTAATTGTAAGCATTGTGCATCAAGCAGACAAATATTGAACTAAAAACTGTATCTGAACACTCATCTCATTATAAACAAAGTAAATGTGGTGTACTCCAAGAATAAGTAATGGGACCCCTTCTGTTCCTTCTGTACATAAGTGATCTAAACTTAAATGTTGTTTCACATAAAACATTCATGTTTGCAGATGACACCATGATTCTACTAAAACGAGACAACAATGAACAGTTACAGCAGACAGTAAACACAGTCACAAAACAACCTAGCAGTCATGAAACAACTTAGCAACTGGGCACAGAGTACTCAGCTTGTAACAAACAGTAAAAAAAGCCCTTGCACTAAAATTCTACAATGTTCCTAACAAGGACAGTTTTATCCCATCAGTTTTTGTTAATGATGAACCAGTTGGTGACAACACAAAAACCAAATTCTTAGGACTTTGGCTGCAGATGGAATAAGTATATTGAATATCTCATTTCAGAACTGAGCAAAACACATTACCTTCTTTGCTCATTAAAATCATGCTGTAGTGAGAAAACAGTAATAAATGCCTGCTTTCATTCTCATCTTAGATATGGGGTCGCCTTCTGGGGAAACTCTAAAACAGCTAACAGCACTTTTAAACTACAAAAAGGGCCATTAGAATCTTGTTTGGGTGCAAGCCTAGAGACTCTTCTAAACCTCTGTTTAAGAAATCTGATATTCCTCCATTACCATGTGTATACATTATGGAAAACCTTTTGTTCTTTAAAGTAAATGTAATAGATAAGGACTGCAGACTGCAAAAAAACTGTGATATACATGATCACTTTACCAGACAAAACAGAAACTTACAGATAACTCAAATCAGCACAGCTCTGTGCCAAAAAGGTAGTTTTCACATGGGAGTTAAGCTTTATAAAAAACTTCCTGAAAACATAAAAGCCATTACTGAGGTCAATATCTTTGGAAAATCTCTAGTTGTATTTACAGCATCACTGCATTTACTCCTGAATGAGATTTTCACTCTGCAGTGGAGTGTGCGCTGATACGAAACTTCCTGGCAGATTAAAACTGTGTGCTGGACCGAGACTCAATCTCGGGACCTTGCCTTTCATGGGCAAGTGCTCTACCATCTGAGCTACCGAAGCACGACTCACGCCCTGTTCTCACAGCTTCACTTCTTCCAGTACCTTATCTCCTACCTTCCAAACTTTACAGAAGCTCTCCTGCGAACCTTGCAGATCTAGTACTCCTGAAAGAAAGGATATAGCGGAGACATGGCTTAGCCACAATCTGGGGGATGTTTCCACAATGAGATTTTCACTCTGCAGCAGAGTGTGCACTGATATGAAACTTCCTGGCAGATTAAAACTGTGTGCCCAACCGAGGCTTGAAGTCAGGACCTTTGCCATTCATGGGCAAGTGCTCTACCATCTGAGCTACCGAAGCACGACTCACGCCCTGTCCTCACAGCTTCACTTCTTCCAGTACCTTATCTCCTACCTTCCAAACTTTACAGAAGCTCTCCTGCTAACCTTGCAGAACTAGCACTCTTGAAAGAAAGGAGAGCTTCTGTAAAGTTTGGAAGGTAGGAGACAAGGTACTGGCAGAAATGAAGCTGGGAGGACGGGGCGTGAGTTGTGCTTGGATAGCTCAGATGGTAGAGTACTTGCCCGTGAAAGACAAAGGTCCCGAGTTTAAGTCTTGATCTGGCACACAGTTTTAATCTTCCAGGAAGTTTCATATGAGCACACACTAGACTGCAGAGTGGAAATCTCATTCTGGAAACATCCCCCAGGCTGTGGCTAAGCCATGTCTCTGCAATAACCTTTCTTTCAGGAGTGCTCATTCTGCAAGGTTCGCAGGAGAGCTTCTGTAATGTTTGGAAGGTAGGATACGAGGTACTGGCAGAAGTGAAGCTGTGAGGATGGGGCATGAGTCATGCTTGGGTAGCTCAGATGGTAGAGTACTCGCTTGTGAAAGGCAAAGGTCCCAAGTTTGAGTCTTGGCCAGGAACACAGTTTTGATCTACCAGAAAGTTTCACTGCACTTACTCCATTGAAGAATATTTAAATTTGTGAAGTGTGTTATATAAATACTTATGTATTAAGTTATTAATGTACTTTCAACTGTATATTTATAACTTGACTTGTCCAATGTCTTATGCATAACCCGCTTTGTAGACAACAGGACCAATAAAAATACAATACACTACATTGTTATGTGGAAGTAGTTCACTGATGCTGGGCACACTGTAGCCCATGTAGTGGAAAGCTTTAGTGAGATTTTATATAAGAGATTGCTAAGAGAGGATTACTGGAGAGGATATCTTACGGAATAATTCCCTCAGAAGTTTGAGGATTGATTGTCAAGAAGAAGCAAGCACAGGTGAGTTATTGATAGTGAGGTGACACATTTGATTTTTCTTCTTTTTCTTTTTTTTCTTTTTTTTATTATTACATTAGAAGTATACATATCGTATGATTCTATGTCAGTTGGAAATTTGTAAGGAACTATTTGACAAATTAAAAGAGCCCACAATATATCATTGACATTTTAAAAAAAAAGGTATAGAATAGCTGCCACCACAAGGTAATTATAAGAGTTGATTGGGAAACAATTGAGAAGAGAGTGATGGAATGAGAAAGAAGACGTTCCCTTTTGTGTTAAGCCTTGAGAAGTACTGCTGAGTTTTTCATATTTTCTCTCTTGATTGAGGCTTTTAGGCATCTATTTTCTCTTGTAATAAGCTGTGTACAGGAATTTTTTTGCTCTTCAGTGGTAAAGTTTTTTTTCCTTCTTGGACTGTTTTTATAATTAATAGAAAAGAGTGTGCTGTTCTAGGAGTATGCCTTGCTGCTTGGTCATATAAGGAATGTGTCAATTGGTGAATCAGTGTGTGAACTGATGTGTGTGAATGTTGGTTGACAAGAGTTATGAGGAATGTTTCAGCAGACTCGATGAAACACGGTTGGTAATAAGGGTGTTACTCATTATAAGTGCACAGTTTGGCTGATTAATAACTGTGTGTGCATTGTTTTTATGTTTTGATAGTGAAATTATTTCGGTTAGTATTCTGTAGTTCTTGTGTTTATCCTGCCCATAGTCTTTGGCTCCTGTATTTCTTACTTGCTCCTGGGATTAATGTGAACCAGAGCTTTACTGACAAAATTTTGGAGTTTGTTCAGGGAGTATTTTGCTATGGGGACATGCAGTCTCCAGTGACTCATTATAAAGTTACAATGTAATTATGACTTGTTTGGCTTTGTTACCAGAGTTATCTTTGTTTCCATGAAAACATTTTCACAACAGTGAAAAACCCTGTAATATCAAATCAGCAAAACATAATAACATGAAAGGATCCAGTTATTCATTGACACTTATGTACAGATACAGAATTGCTATTAAGCTATTGATTTCAGTGTGGGAACAGATGAACATATCATCATCACACTGTTTTTCCATTGGGCTCAGTGAATCAATAGAAGACATGCATATTAGCCGATTCTTTGTCGGTAAACCAATCCATACTGTTTGTATCACTATCAACATACAACTCACACTACCAAGGAAACCAACCGTAGACTGGATGAACAGTACTGAATTCAAGCTTGAGGGCAAAGAGTAAAGAAGACATTACTGTTGCCAACAGCAAGAACCATGAGTTAACAGAACAAGTTTGTTTTCAGACATGGCATGCAGCACACCTCATAAACATTTTCATGTTGTGCAGGTATTGTCAGTGCAATACTACATTACACCAGACTCCCCCGACAATCACTGAAAGTTTGTCAATGGAGTTTTGATTCACAGCACCCTGTGTGGGCTTGTGTGTGTGTGTGTGTGTGTGTGTGTGTGTGTGTGTGTGTGTGTGTGTGTGTGTGTGTTTTGGTTAAATCAGCAAGGGCTGAGAGTAAATTTTTGTCTTATTTTCGGAAAGGCAGTTATATGACCTAGGGGTTGAGAGAAGTGTAATAGATGGATGATATACCATGGACATATTTATGGCAGGCTTGGTGCCAAATGGATATTTGTTTTTCTGACAGACTTTATGGAAGAAGTCAAGATTTTGAGTTAGTTCTGCTGTCTTACATATATAGTCAAATGTGGGTGTAGGGTGTGCTTCAATCCAGTCCTTGTGGATGTGATGTTTTCTTTTATCTGCTATTTTATTATGTTCCATATTGTTTTTGGTTTATGATACCCTTAGAACGGAGGAAGAGTTGAGTTATGTCATCATTGTTTGGGGCTGTTGTGTTGTATTAATGTCAACACCAGATGAGCATTTGGACCGTATTGTTAGTTGAAGTATGAGGGGATTTTTTCTTAGCATAATGATGCCCAATGTCATTTGCCCTATATTACAGAAGCCTGGCATTCTTTGAGTGATTTTTCTAGGAGCTCAGAATGAGTGGGGATTTGTATTTTTTGTAGGCAAGGTTTCACAGTTGAGAAGAGATGGTCAGGACTAAGACGTCATATGCAATTTAGGAGTAAGGTGAGCAACAGCCTGTGACTAAATCTTAGTGGAATTAGAAGTTTCCCCCCACCCCCAAGAAGCAGCTTTGTATGAGTATCATGATGAGAGTGGGAGTAGAGCCATTGGAGGACAAAGCTTAAGAGTGGAAGAATATATTGAGGAGTAAGTGAGTAGAAGCACAAACCATCAATGGAGAGAGATGCTGAAAATTAAATGGAAGTAATTACCAAAGCAAGTAATAGCTGGAATACAGAAATTTGAGGTAATGATATGTGAGTATGTGAGTGAATACATTGATTTAAGAGGCTCATTTGGTGTTTTCTGTTGTCTACTATGTCTTGGCTGAGTGTTTCTCTTTTCTTTTTCGCACATAATTGATTGCAGATCATGTAATTGTTAAGTTTGGTACAACCTGAACTGGCCCAATGTTTTCATCTGACAACATAAAAGAAATTGAGGGAAAAAATTGAATGTGAATAAGGAGAGGAAGGAGGATGAGAACAGGGAATCTGACCAGAGCAGTGGATGCCGTCTGGATAAGGTTTAATGGCAGTATGAGTGGTGTTCTTTTTCTTTGGTCTGGCTTGGTAGTTTTAAAATTACATTGCTAAAGAAATCCATGGGATTTATATCTGAACCTTGGAGGCCATGGCACAGCCCCTCCTCTACCAATCCAATATTGACCATACGTCCAAGTTAGAAGCCGGCACACTCATAAATGAAAATGTGCTGGAACACCATCATGCATGTACCACATGTTCAGGCACTGATTCAGAGGGACGTTATCATGTACATCTGGAACTACAGTCTGCAAAAACTGCATTTACTGCTGTCCAGTTAGTCTCTGTGGTAGGAAGTGTGGTCCAATTATGCTGCCTCCAATCAGTCCTTCTGAGACATTCAATGAATAACACTGTTAATGTTGTGATACATGTGCTGCATTAGGATTGACATTGGTCCAAGTGTGACAGTTATGATAGTTAAAAATACTGGTAAATCCAGCCTCATCTGTGAATAGAATACCGCTTACAAACAGGGTATTAAGCGTACACTGTTGTTGCACCCATTGGCAGAAATTCTCTCCAGGAGAGAAGTCTGCATTGTTGAGGACTTGCATTCGCTGAAGATGATATGGATACAGGTCTTGCCAATGTAAAATCTGCCACACACTGCTATGACTGAGGACACCCTCATTGGTAGCAATCCTCCTTTCTGAAGCACTTGGATGTTCGTGTGCAATGCATAACACCCTTTCCTCAACATTGGGTGTTATGGATCTGGGCTGATCTTAATGTACATGATGCACAAAACGTCTGGTTTCTCTAATGCACTGATGTAACCAGCTAAATGTACACCTGTCAGGCTGCTTGCAGAGTGGAAAAGCTTTTCCATAAAATTGTGCAGCCTCAAGGGCACTGCTATTCTCTTTGCCGTACATAAAGTGCATGTCAGCATACTCTTTATTTGTGTCCATAGTGCCTTCATGTTCTTAGATGACTGTGAGGCTGATATGGCACAGTGCATGGAGGGGCGATGGGAAGAAGTTGCACATGCATAAACAAACAGACAGTCAATCCCAAACCTTGAGATACCAACATAAATACTGCAGTATCCAGGGGTGTTTACAGTTGGTTCCCAACTTGAATTAGTGTGATTCCTCAGTAATGGTTGATTTGTGGTCCCATGTTTGTTGGAGTTCTTTAGCAACTTTTGGCCTGCACATTCCCTGTATGTACATCAATAAAAAAGAATCTTGGATAAACAGACAAGCCACCTGCATTGATGTTAGGGTTAAGATTTTAGTTTTCATTTCAAAAATATTTTTTCCTTATTTGTACATAGATCCATGTAAATACAAAACTATCATATAAAACAGGTTAATCTTTATTTAATTACTATTCATATCTGTCTTTAAGAAACTTTTATAGTAAATATTTGTTTGCATCATCACAGGGACTGTTTGGATTTAAATAGTAACTGTGTTTAATGTTGCTCTATAGGATAGGAAATTTGTCCTTTATTAAGATGTGAAGTATTATGTAAAATAGTGTTAGTGACTATGATGTTAAGTGCTGTGAAGACAGTGTAACATGAAACAACTTGTGCACTGGCAATCATGGGAGGTGAGCATTGTTCTCCGACATCTGATGGGCAACCTGGTACAACAAGGTGCCAGTCCACGACGAAAGCAAGACCTTCGACTGACTACACATACAAACAAAGAGATAGAGTGGCCACATGAGGAGTCCAATGGCCTGAACACTTTCTGTTGCAAGCGGATAAACAATAGAGGCGCCATGCCATCTGGATGAGGGATCCCACGGGCAAGGCACTTGCTGATTGATGAATTTATTTGGGGTCAGGAACACACCAGCTATATTACTGCAACTGCATTCCCTCCTGCTGGAGGTTCAAGTCCCATCACAGAGCACAGGTGCATTAACTCTTGGCATCATAGTGTGCCACAACGCACCTCCCTCTTCAGAGAAATACAGTCCCCAAATTAAACTTAGTGCTGCCCTGACAAATGCTAGGTAGAACAGACACTCAGATACAATTAGAAATGGCAAGTCTCTCTATAGTTCATATTGTTTCAGTGACAGGCTCGTTCTGTAACTTGTGACATGGATCTTAGTATATCTGGTACATGCTACTACACTTGACTCCACTGGTTATGTTTGTCCACGTTATTCATGCTTCAGTCCACTTTTCAGAATTCACTCACTGCTTCCCACAAAAATTTTTATGCTGTCCCTCTGAGATCTAGTTGAAGCTAGTCCATCAGACACTTACAGTCCAAGATTCACTTGTTCACTGAGCAGCTTCATTTAATCATCTCATAAAGGTATGAGTGTGGGGATCGGGGAGGCATCCTATCACATAATGAAATATGTACCAACTCTTCATCACACACTATCCTCCTTGACTCTTATACTTAACCTTAAAAATGTATCACTTACCCTAACCTAGGTATCACACTACACAACATGATCAATATTTTGCAACACATAACATCAAAGCTTCCCTCCCATACTAAATTAAACATTCTAAGTTTCCACCACACACATCACTACATCATAATCCCCCATAATGAGACATCTCACCTAGAAGTTCATTTAACGTAACACCTAATCACTTACTTTCACTACAGCAAACTGTCTCCTTAATATGCCTATGCAAACCTTTTGCATTAATATAACACCTTTTACGATTTGAACCTCAGCATTCCTGAATGCATTCAAACATTCCCATGACATATATACACTCCTGTATGAATACCAAATGGATTACAAGTGAATGTCATGAGATGAATAAAATGCCATTCACAAAGTTCACACACATGTTCAGACGAACAGTTTAGCCTAAACTACTCAAAATTGTAATCTGTGGCAGAGTCCCTATGGTTGCATTATAAAGCCCATAAGACTCAGAGAACCATCACTTGAACTTTAAACTGTATTTCTCACCATGAGAGCCCTGCTCAGTGTATCATGCTGCATGAGCTCCTCAATATCAGTGACATATTTGACCACAGGTGGTTTACCATCTACAATCTGTGTCCCTTAACACTACTCAAAAATACTCTATGATACTACTTCATTGTAGCTCCTACCATCATCATCACAAATTCTCAATACTTCATAATAAAACTCAATGTCTCAACTCACAGTTACCTGTGAAACTAGTACCAAATTCCCTTGGCATCACAGCATGCTGCAACATTGATAATAAACCTTCCAATTTTTGTGAGCTCAGGCAGTCAGTAATCTTAGTGACAATGTAGCAGGTGATGTATTCAGGGTGCATTACTCACCATTTATTTCCATTTGTCAACTTGGGAAACCTTGCCAAAATGTCAATTACAATTAAGCAAAATCAGGGAACTGCTGGGAGAATGGTACAAAATGTCTTGAATGCTTCTATCAGCATTCATTACAGTGCCTTACATAATGTTTGACAGATCAGTTGAGGTCTATTCAAGATACCACCTCTGATTCTATTAAGGGTCCTTGCAATTTGAGATGTCTCAAAATTACCACAAGATAGGACATTCAGTTCAGTGTTAGAAGCAACCAAAAACACACACTGAGAAATAAACATGTATAGTGTTTTAAAAAATTTTATTTTATCAAGTAACTCTAATTAAAATGGACAGTTTAAAGAACTTAAAAACAGCAATAAATGCCACTCTGGGAGACGACTATTTTCATTTAAGACATGTACAATGTAAACATTAAAGTAGACACACTTGCTCTGTGAAATCCAATTGCTCATGATAGCTTCAAAGTAACTGCTGGATCCAGCCTCCTAAAGTCCAGAAGCTGTTTCAAGTAGGTTAATTAAAATACTCAGAGAACTACACTCCTCAGTAATCTAAAACAAATGTAAAAAACAGTTGCAACACATCTTAAAATGGACTAAGACACTACATACTTTAAATGCTAAAGGAAGGAAAACATTTTCTTGATTAATGTAATCTGAAAAACAAGTACTGGAACTAAAACAAATCTTAAATCTGGAGTCACATTGAATACAATGCTACTCTTAACTATGACTTAAATAATGTGATGTTACCAATTCTTGGACAAATATCAGTCATTAGAAGATTAAAACAACTTTGCCACAACATGATTTTGAAAGCAGTTTGCTTGACATGAATCACAGTTCAGCCAAAATCTCTCTCTTTAAGGACGACAGATCACTAATCTTGTACATGACAAGAGCTATAAAATATATTTGCTTTTAAAAGAATTTAGAGAAAACCACTCAGTAAGGCAAGGAGCCTGCACACATACATATATTTGGTAACTAGACCAGTAAGCATCACATTAGTGCACAAAACTTAACGTCACTCAGACAAACCTGAAATGCAAAAATCGTGGAACCATCTTGGCATAAAGCATATACCACTCACAATACAGACTTCAACAGAACACTCTCAAACATCACAAGACTCTTAAATGAGATTAATTGAAGACATACATTAATATAAAAAAAATTCAAATGTTTGCAAATAAAACTGTTGATGAAAATCCAAAGGCAATACAGCAACATTTGGCCAGATTACAGGAAGACCAAGCCTACTTCAAGCATATACACATTCATAATCTTGACAGTGAATTACCTGTGCCAGCAAGGATAGTAGCTTAGTTTAAACCCCAAGTATAATTTGAACTCCACTTAACATGAAGATGACCTTGCAAACACCTGCCATAAATGCTGCTACTGAACTTCCATCCAAGGTAACACTGTGCCAAACTTGCAACATCAACTCCACATACTAACAGCTCCCCCATTGTCCCATAAGACTCACTCATTGTGGCGTTTGTTGGAGATGAAAAGACTATGAGCCAATGCATGTACAGTCCCTTAAAGCCTCATCGCACAATCCTGCCACTATCTAGTGGGACATAGTGGAAGGTGTTACCAAGAGACACAGCTCCGATTTTTTTGAAACTGATAGCAGACCAGCTCAGAAAGCACATGTCCTCTAATGTCAGATCATCCTGAAACTGCTTCAGGATGGAATGACAAACAACCATTTATGTCCCAAAAGATTCTATTTCTCTTTCTATAGCATTCCATCTATTAATCTGAATTTTCATTTTACAGCTTCTTCCTTCTCTAAAAGCTGTAAAGTATTAACTTCTGTAACATTCCTCCAATGGACTGAGTGAAAGGCAGTCAACACCCTTGTGTCTGAATTCCTTTTTGTATATTACTGTGAGGTCACATTCTTGAGGTTTGAGTGACCATCTTGCTAGCTGTTCTAATGGATCCATCAGACTTGTCGACCAGCATAAGGAATGCTGGTCTGTCACAACAGTGAATTGACTGTCATATAAACAGAATCAGAACTTACTGATTTCCTAAACAACTGTAAAGTATTCTTTCTCAGTTGCAGAATAATTCTCTTGGAGTAGGAGAGTACTCTGAAGAGGTAAGAAACCACTCTTTCAGCACGTTTCTGGAATTTCACTGGAACTGCATCTATTCTTTAACAGTGTGTAGCTGTGCAAACCAATGCAAGTTAGGCCAATGCCACATGTTGCAATTAGAATTACAAGCATGCAGAAAGCTTACATTGCAAATAGTAGAGCAAACCCACAAGATATTGCCTCACCTCATATGAATGAGAGGCATGAATTGTAAACTCAGCAACATGACCTCAGTGGGGAGAAGACATAACATCATTTTGGTACCATAGCTTCATTTCTCAAGAAAGAGTAAAAGTGTCCAGTCTGGTGTACTC
This sequence comes from Schistocerca americana, assembly GCF_021461395.2. NCBI lineage: Eukaryota > Metazoa > Arthropoda > Insecta > Orthoptera > Acrididae > Schistocerca > Schistocerca americana. Next base: position 537,762,196 of record NC_060122.1, read on the forward strand.
AGACACTGTGAGCTGCCAACCTCTTAGCCACTGAAGAGAAGACTTGTAGACTTCTACATCCACCTTCCTGAGTGAAACTGGTGCTTTTTGGTGCACCATCAACCTCTCACAGTATTCAGGAGATGCACTAAATGCTGCTGCCCTCAACTAGTACCTGTAAGCAGTCATTGACATCCCTGGCCTATGCTGCTGTTCATCTTCACAGCGTGCAGAACTGCTAAGAGATTACCTGAGCGCACCACTTCATTGCCCATGAGAGTGCTCTAGTAATATGCGTCCACTGTCCCAAGCAGCAGTACCTGTTGTGCAGGGTATACTGCTGCCAGCGAGACCTGCCAGTGAAATGTGTTCTACTATGCTGTGGTAATAATTGATGGCAGGGAGTGTATGACTTTGTGAAGGATAATGAACTGAAAAATGGAACATAATTACCATTTAGGTGAAGTCTGTGGCTGAAATACTTTGTGTTTGTTTAGAAGTTACTTTCTAGTTGATGACTGTAAGAAAGTTAGTCTACAGTTAACATGGTTTGTTACAAACTGAACACTCACAGTGAATAAGAATTTTATTACTGTGATGTGTAATTAAAGGAACATTTAACTGTAGCAACTGAAGTCAATTTCACACATCAGCTTAATTTTTTATTTATTTATTTATTTATTTTTTTTTTTATTTATTTTTTTTTTTTTTTCAGAGGAATGAGTACTGATGAAATTTTAGGCAGCTTCCATCATTTCAGCCACAAATATACATTGACACATACAAATTCACAACAGTGAATTGCCTGCCATATAAACAGGATCGGGACTTACTGATTTCCTAAACAACTGTAAGGTATTTTTTCTCAGTTGTAGAATAATTCTCTTGGGCTAGGAGAGTATTGTATTGTATTGTATTTTTATTGGTCCAGGCAATCATAGTATTGTACAGCTGTACATATGATATTGGACAGGTCAAGAGAGCTATTTACAAGTAATTTTTACAAATTGATTTTTACATTATTTTGTAGCAAGGAAATTATCTATCTTAAACAAAACAGTTAATACAAATCATAGAATTGTAAGGTTGTACATATGATATTGGACATGTCAAGAGAACATATTTGCAAGTAATTTTTAATAAATTGATTTTACATTACTTTGTAATGAGGAAGTTAGCTATCTTTAACAAAACAGTAAATACAAATGTTGTATGGTAAAATACAAACAGCCAATACAAATGTAATAGTAAAATAGTCTAGTATATTTCATAGACATGCACAGTATATAATAATCCAGTATATTTCATAGAGTACTCTGGAAAGGTAAGAAACCACTCTTTCAGCACCTTTCTGGAACTTCACTAGAACCGCACCTATTCTACAACAGTGTGTAGCTGTGCAAACCAATTCACTTGATTGACTAGAATACAACTTGTGGCCAACAGTAAAGGGAGAACTGTGAAACTAGAATTAAGAGTACACATAACAAGACAGATCCAATCAGTCAGCCAGAGAATAATATATGTGCTTTCAATCACTGTCCAAACTCAGCACTTCCCACACAGCTCCCCACAGCAGAGTGGAGCTCATCAGTCTTCTGACTCATTTGAAGTGATCCACCAGAAATTCCTCTCCAGTGCCACCCTTTTCATCTCAGAGTAGCAGTTGCAACCTACTTTCTCAATTATTTGCTGGATGTCTTCCAGTCTCTGTCTTCCTCTACATTTGTTACCCTCTACAGCTCTCTCTATTACCATGGATGTCTTAACACATCTCCTGTCATCCTGCCCCTTCTACCTGTCAATGTTTTTCATGTACTCATTTCCTCACTGATTCTGCAGAGGACCTCTTCATTCCTTCCCTTATCAGTCCACCTAATTTTCAACATTCTTCTGTAGCATCACAACTCAATGCTTCAATTCTCTCCTTATTCAGGTTTTCCCACAGTCCATGTTTCACTACCATACAATGCTATGCTTCAAATGCACATTCTCAGAAATTCTTCAAATTAAGGCCTATGTTTGATACTAGCAAACTTCTTTCATCCAGGAATGTCCTTTTTGCCAGTGCTAGTCTGCTTTTTATGTTCTTCTTGCTCCATCCATCATGGGTTATTTTGCTTCCTAGGTAGCAGCATTCCTTAACTTCATTTACTTTGTGATCCCCAATTCTGATGTTAAGATTCTTGCTGTACTCATTTCTGTTGCTTTCATTACTTTCATTCCATTCAACAGATCTTGTAATTCTTTTTCACTTTCACTTAGAGCAGAAATGTCATCAGCAAATCTTATCATCGACATCCTTTCATACTGAATTTTAATCCCACTCTTGAACTTTCTTTTTTTTATTTCTGTCAGTACTCTTTCAACATTAAGATTGAACAGCAGGGGCAAAAGATTACATCCCTCTCTTACAATCTTTTTAATCCAAGCACTTTATTCTTCATCTTCCAGTCTTATTGTTCTCTCTCAGTTCTTGTACATAGCTTATATTACCCATCTGTCGCTTCAGGTTACTCTTATTTTACTCAGAATTCTGAACGTCTTGCAACATTTTACATTGTTGAACGCTTTTTCCTGGTTCATTAATCCTATGAACATGTCTATAGTTTTCTTCAGTCTTGCTTCCATTATCAGCCTTAATGTCAGAACTGCCTCTCTGATGCCTTTACCTTTCATAAAGCCAAACTGATTGTCATCTAACAGATCCTCAATTTTCTTTTCCATTCTTCTGTGTATTATTCTTGCCAACAACTTTGATTCATGAGCTGTTAACCTGACTGTGCAATAATTCTCAGTCTTATCAGCTCTTGCTATCTTTGAATCATGTGGATGATGCTTTTCCTAAAATCTCACAAATTCTACGTGCCAACATGAATAGTCATTTTGTTGCCACTTCCGCCAATGGGAATGCTATCAATCCCTTTTGCCTTATTTGATATTAAGTCTTCCAAAGCCCTTTTAAATTTTGATGCTACTACTGAGAACCCTATCTCTTCCCTGTTGACCCCTGTTTCTTGTTCTATCAAATAATCAGACAAGTCCTTCCCCTCATAGAGGCCCACAATGTATTCTTTCCACTTACCCAGTCTCTCTCCTGCATTTAACAACAGAATTTTCTTTGCAGTCTTAATGTCACTGCCCTTGCTTTTAATTTTACTGAAGGTTGTTTTTCCTTTTCTGTATACTGATTCTGTCCTTCCAACAGTCATCTCTTTTTTGATTTCGTCACATTTTTCATACAGCCATTTCATCTTAGCTTCCCTACAGTTTCAATTATTTCACTCCTAAGTGACTTGCATTTCTATATTTCTGAATTTCCCTAAACATTTTTGTACTTCTTTTTTCCATCAATCAATTGAAAAATTTCTTCCATTACTTATGGTTTCTCCACAGATACCTTCTTTGTGGCAGAATAAAATACAGGGAGGGAAAGGCTATTCACAATTTGTACAGAAACCAGAAGGCAGTTACAAAAATTGAGGAGCACGAAAGGGAAGCAGTGGTTGAGAAGGGAGTGACACAGCATTGTAGCCTATCCTTGATGTTATTGAGCAATCAGTAAAGAAAACAAGAGAAAAATTTGGAGCAGGAATTAAAACCCAGGGAGAAGAAATATAAACCTTGAGGTTTGCTGATGACATTGCAATTCTGTCAGAGACAGCAAAGGATTGGAAGAACAGTTGAATGGAATGGATAGTGTCTTGAAAGGAGGATATAAGATGAACATCAACTAAAGCAAAACAAGGATAATGGAATGTAGTCGAATTAAATCAGGTGTTTAGATTAGGAAATGAGACACTGAAAGTATTAGATGAGTTTTGCTATTTGGGCAGCAAAATAACTGGTGATGGTTGAGGTAGAGAAGATATAAAATGTAGACTGGCGATGGCAAGGAAAGAGTTTTTGAAGAAGAGAAATTTTTTAACATCATATATCGATTTAAGCATCAGGAAGTCTTTTCTGAAAGTATTTCTATGTATGGAAATGAAACATGGACAATAAATAGGCACAGACGAGAAGAGAATAGAAGCTTTCGAAATGTGGTGCTAGAGAAGAATGCTGAAGATTAGATGGGTAGATCATGTAACTAATGAGGAGGTATGGAATAAAATTGGGGAGAAGAGAAATTTGTGGCACAACTTGACTAGAAGAAGGGATCAGTTGGTAGGACATGTTTTGAGGCATAAAGGGATCACCTATTTAGTGCTGGATGGAAGTGTTGAGGGTATAAATCATAGAGGGAGACCAAGAGATGAATACACCAAGCAGATTCAGAAGAATGTGGGTTGCAGTAGTTACTCTGAGATGAAGAGGCTCGCACAGGATAGAGTAGCATGGAGAGCTGCATCAAATCAGTCTCTGGACTGAGGACCTCAACAGCAACAACAACAACAACAACAATCTATCTTTTTCTTTCCAACTTCTGTGATTGCCATTTTTATAGCTATCTATTCCTCTTCAAACAAACCAGCTACTGAGCTAATCATTATCACAGTATCAATAGCCCCAGCAAGCTTCAAGCACTTCCATACGCCACTTCTTCATGCACTGATTCTTCCTGACTAGTCTCTCAAACATTCAGTCTACTATTCACCATTATTAAATTGTGAATTGAGTCTATATCTGCTCTTGAATATGCCTTACAATCCAGTATCTGGTTTCAGAATCTCTGCCTGACCAAGACGTAATCTAACTAGCTCATTAGCATGCCTTACAATCCAATATCTGATTTCAGAATCTCTGCCTGGCCATGATGTAATCTAACTGGAATCTTCCCATATCATCTGGCCTTTTCCAAGTATACCTCATCCTCCTGTAATTTTTGAACAGAGTATTCTAGCTGAAATTTGCTACAGAAGTCAATTAGTCTCTCTCCTCTCTATATATTCTACTTCCAAGCTCATAGTCTCCCATAACCCATTCTTCTGCTCCTTCTCCTACAACCACTTTCCAGTCCTCCATGTCAATTAGATTGTCATCTGCCTTTACATACTGAATTACCTATTCAGTATCCTCATATACTTTCTCTACCTCTTCACCTTCTGCTTGTGATGTTGGCATGTATACCCGAACTACTGTTAGTGGTGTTGGTTTGCTGTAAAATCTGATGAGAACAACCCTGTCACTGAACTGTTCACATTAACTCCCTCTCTGCCCTGTCTCCCTATTCATAATTAATCCAACTCCCATCACAGCATTTTCTGCTGTTGTTGATACTATCCCATACTCATCTGAAGAGAAATCCTTGCTTTTTTTCTACCTCATTTCAATGACATATCTATATCTAGATTGAGCCTTTGCATTTCCCTTTTCAGATTTTCTAGCTTCCCTTCCACATTCAAACTTCTGACATTCCACACCCCAATTCATAGAACATTAACCTTTCATGAATTTTCAGTCTTTTTCTTAGGCCACCTCCTCCTTGGCAGTGCATTCCCAGATTTATGTCTGAATGGGTACCAGTCAGGATCTTTTACCAGTGGAGAGTTCATTATGACACTTTTCCAATTACAGGCTACATGTCACATAGATACCCATTATATGTCTTTAATGCAGTGGTTTCTTTTGCCTTCTGCATCCTTATACTGTTGATCACTGCAGATTCTTCCGCATTTGGGGACAGTTTCTCACCCAAAGGGCAAGATAGTGCCCTAAACCTCTGCTGCTCTTGTTCCACCTTTGACAAGGCAGAACAAGGGTATTTCTTATGCCAGACATCTTTGGCTGGCATTGCTGATGATTTTTATTCAAAATTTTAGCAGTGGTAAGGTTTAAGCCTGGGACTATAACATTCTGATTTCTAATGAAAGGTGCTATCCCAAGACCACAAGTGCTCCTGACACATGTGGGTATTTATGTCATACCGATCGAACCACCCTTGTATAGGTTACCTTATGTTTGGCATTTCCTGTGTGCTTGTTTGCTGAGCTGAGGGTGATGCTGGTGTTGGCTGACCACTATCACTACCCAGTTGGTTCAAAGTTGCTGGTGTAGTATCCAAGGTATCTGGTTACTGTTTGTGCATATTTGAAATGAAAAAATATGCTGTTTTTGCCATCATTGTCTCACTGTCATTGGCTTGTCATTTGACATTAATTACTTTATATGTCCTCCATGTTTTAGCACCTGGAAAGGTACAGAGTATGACAACAGCTTCAACAGTGAGCACACCGCATCTGTTCTTAGCATCACATGTGTGTGCTCATTTTAAGGTCCTTGTGGATGAACACTCTCTGTTCTCCATTGACAGTGGTGAAGGGTGCAGCTTAGCTACTTGGATCTTGACCTGTTGCAACATATATGGTAGCTCTGGTTCTGTTTGCATCAGTTTTGCCCCAAAAAAAGAAAAAAAAAACCTCAGATGACAAGCCCTACCTCTTTCTATAAACCACCTCTGAAGTGGATGTGGCAATGTATATCTTAAAGGCTGTGTGAATTCCCAGCAAAACTAATGGTAGTGCAACTGTCCAGCTATTCTCATGGTTCATAAGTGCAGCTTTCAATGTTCTATGCCAGCATTCTACCATCAAGTTGCTTACAGGGTGGTAGCTGGTCATATGATGGTGCTGGAACCCGCACTATCCAGACAATTTGAGAAATTTTGAAATGGTCTCCTTTAGTCCAGGGTGACATGACCTGGACAGCCAAAATGGGAAATCCTCACTTTTAGGAAGGCACTTGATGTGATTTCTGCTGCTATGTCACCAAGTGATATTGCCTCCACCCAACCTATCAATTGCTGTAAATATCCCACTGATGGTGGAAGAGGGCCCACGAGGCCTGTGTGAATATGAGAGGAATGATTTGTTGTTTTAGGAAATTTTTCCATTGGCTTGTGTACAACTCTGATGACTTTGCATTGTTGAAATGCTACACATGCTCTCGACCACTAGTGGCAGTCTTTTTTAATACTGGGCCATACAAATTTATCTGTCATCAGTTTAAGCTATCTACTTCTACATCTACATTGCTACTCTGCAAATTACACTTAAGTGCCTGGCAGAAGGTTCATTGAATCACCTTCACACTAATTCTCTATTATTCCACTCTCAAACAGTCCACAGGAAAAAAGAATACTTATATCTTTCTGTATGAGCTCTGATTCACCTTATTTTTTTATGATGGTTGTTTCTCCCTATGCAGGTTGGTATCAACAAAATATTTTTGCATTCAGAGGAGAGTAGTGGCTTTTGCACAGGAATGGGTGAAGCTGTGAACACTGTCAAAAACTTCTCATAGTGTTTTGAGCATGAATGGTCTAGGTGAGGATCTAGATACATTACACCAAGTAAGCTCCTTTGTTTGAGCTGAAGAGCTGTTGAAGCATCTTACAAATATTGTTGCAGCCACACTTATCTGTAGCTTATGCTGTCCAAATTTGATGGTAAATTATTGCTAAGGAAATTGTTCTGACACTAGGAAAAAATCAGCCACTACATTTTCTGCCTCTCTTATGTGTTTTAAGCCAGTTGTGAATTTTCCAATAAACTTCAGTTGGAAAAACTGCTGGGGTGAGAAACCTTACATGATGTTGTGAAAAGATAAAGTGATCAGCTTATGATCTGAGTAGATTGTAAATGGTCAACCTTCAACATAAGGATAAACGTTTCATACAGCTTCATAAATGACCAGCAGCTCTCAATCATATGCCTCCAATTAGTTTTAGCTGCCATCAGCTTCCAGGAGAAAAACCCCAAAGGTTTCCAACTATTCTTTTACATATTAATGGAGAACTGCTCAGATAGCCACTTGGCTATTGCGAAGGGTGCATTATTGAGCATGTGGGATAAGACGATTGCTTTTTGTACTAGCCATTGCCTTTTCAAAGCCAGGGGATGTCTGCCCATAGCACTGTTACGTGGCAGTGCATCTGTGACCAGAAACTCCATCTCTGCTGCTCTGGGTAGGTGACATTGGTAAAAGTTGATGATCCCTAGGAATATTCTTAATTACTGATAATCCATGAGGAATGGGATAGTGGCTGTTGATTGTCCATGTGTTTGGAGCATGGCAATCCTTGCAGGGCCTCCAGCTGACATCTCTCTTTTTAATGAAGTAGAATGGTGTTGCCCATGGGCTGTCACACCTTTGTATGATGCCCACTTATAATGTCTCCACAAATTTTGCTTTCTTTACTGACAAACAGCCAGGTGCTAGCCTCCTTGGCCATTGAGAGACCATATGCCCATGTGTTCTTTGTGTGATGCACTGTGGTATACAATTCTTTCTGTAATTGGCTGACAGTCTCTTGTCTAGCTTTTGGACTAACCAAATTACTGGGTGATGCAATGGCATACTTTGCACTTCTGCCTATGACACCCATTTCCACTCCACTATAAACCTTAATTCATGTTTTACTAAGCTTTATTTTCAGTCCCTCATGGTGTATGAAGTCTGCACCTAGTATTAGTTCACTCACACTTTCTGGTATGAACCCCTGCTTGACTTTTTAATTAAAGTCCAGTTCCACTGTCTCTTCACACTCACCATAAGTTGTGGTCAGTGAGTTGCTAGTTGCGGTAAAGTGGAGAGTTGCCTTTGCAGTCTTACTTTGCCTGACCAACTGCACACTTACATCTGAGCCTAAATCAATGAGGTAGCAGTGATCTGCCTTCCCGTCTTCCACATACAAACAGCATGATCATGTGAGCAGTGACACCTATTTTGCTGTATGTGTGGACATAGTTGACTTGTCTTGATTAACCGGGCCGATCTCGAGTGGTGGGTCTTGGCTACTTCTGATCATGCTACGACTGGTGTGTTTGGAAGTAGCAGCAACTCCCTCATCTACATTTTGGCACACTTGAGGAACTGTGCAGCTTGCTACACCTACTACAGACTGCTCAGGCTATTTGGGGTGTGCATCCTGTGGCCTGATCCCCAACATGCTTGTGCTACCAACACTCTCCGTGATATGGTACTCCTTTCATCATCTGGCCATTTGTTTGATTCTTCTGTAAAGATGGATATTCCTCTTGTCTTTAAGGATGGTGCAGTGATGAAATCACATGCCCAGCCCCAGGCACAATGCTCTACACGAGCATAAGACAGTAACAATCAGTGAAACATTTATGCTTTAAATGAACATTTTATATAAGTATGGGTAAATGTAAGGTCATGACAGAGTGACAGGAGAGTGCAATAATGTTTGGCCACGCTCATGGCCATGTTGTGTTGGAACACTGGATCTGTTGGTGTTCCATGGCAGACTGTTCAATATGTCTACAAGGAGCTGTATAAAACATGTGGCCATGAATCACAATGACAGACCATTAGAGAAGAATAGCCAAGTAAGAACTCAGCTTTGCAAATTCTATGAAAACCTTGCAAGAAAAAAGTTAGTTAAGTAATATCTACTCTTCCCCTTACCTGGATGAAGTGATGTTGGCTAGTGTGTTTCAGAATGTTGTCTATGTTGAAATAATGATCAATTGAATGTTGTTTTGTTGCTTTCTTGATTTTATAATTATTTGAGAAGTAATTATTTGGAGATAATGATGCATTATAGATTTATTGTGAGAGATATGAATATAATGACGTGTTAGGGTACTTTGATAATAATGATGATTACATGGATTATGATGATGATGATGATGATGATGAATTTGATGCTGATGTAGCATGATGAAACTGTGGTCATGGACTTTTTATTATAGAACATCGAAAATCATCTTCATGCAGTCATGTGGGATGGATTGATGGTAAAATGTCAGTAATTCTGTGAGAATAATTAATGAAAAAATTGTGACAAGAGAAATTGTAATTAAGTTATAATTAACTAAACTGTTGCTTAAAATAAAAATGTTGTACTTACAATATAAATCTTTAACTCTGAAAGTGAAGTAGATACATATCTTAATAAACAGAAATTGGAATCTAAAATGATATAATCTGAGAAATAAGGGGTTACAGTGACTGGTTATGAGAAATAGTAATTAAAAGAAAAATATGGAAGACATATTAATTAAGATAGTATACTTTGTAATTAACTATTAATCTGACATGTGTAATAATGGGGTCTACTGCTGGATGTTTGTGTCGCTCTGGCACAATATTTTGGCCACGTAACTCGTTGCCTTCTTCAGGTGCTACTGAGACTGCCGTATTGGAGGATCTTGTCCAGTATTTATGCCCAGAGGGCGTTGGGTGCTCTCCTTGCCATCCGCGCCCACCTGGCACTGCTTGTAAGGTGTTGTCTCTTGCCCGGTGCTCCCTCGGATGTCCACACCCGACTTGGTCGCCATCTGTGGCAGCTCTCTGAGGCCTGTCCTGTGTTGGGCATTCAGTTCATGGTCCGTGCCCACCTGGTGCTGCTCCTGAAGTTTTGGCCCTTCCCTGGTGCTCCCACAGACGTCCGTGCCCAGCTCGTCCACCATCTGTGGTCATGGCAGCTGTCTGGGGCCGGACCCGTGTTTGGCATTCCGTTCATGGTCCGCGCCCACTTGGCGCTGCTCCTGAGTTGTTGGCACTTCCCTGGTGCTCCAATGGACGTCCACGCCCACCTCGTCCACCATCTGCAGTTGTGGCAGCTGTCTGACACCCATCTCGCGTGGGGCGCTCTGTTCATGGTCCGCGCCTGCCTGGCGCTGCTTGTAAGGTGTCTCTTCCTCGGTGCTCCCTCGGACGCCCGCACCCGACTTGGTCTCTGTTTGTGGCAGCTCTCTGAGGCCTGTCCTTTGTCGGGCCCTCCGTTCGCGGTCTACGCCCACCTGGTGCTGCTTCTGAGGTTTTGGCACTTCCCTGGTGCTCTAACTGTCGACCATACCTGGCTCGTCCATCATCTGCAGTTATGGCAGCTGTCAGAGGCCCATACCAGATCAGGAGTTGCATTTGCAGTCCGCGCCCACCTGGCGCTGCTCCTGCGGTGTTACTACATTCTTGAGGAGTTTCTTGGTTCCTTTCGTTGGGCCCTGATAAGCTCCAGAGCCGGACTCCATGCCGAGCTGAGCTGGTAATCGCTGTCTTGGTTTATTAGGTTGTCTGTGACCTTGATCTTGATGGCCTCCTTTATGACACTCTCCCAAAATCTTGGCATCTGTGTCACAATTTTGGTGTTGTTGTAGTCCATTGAGTGACCGAGCTCCAGGCAGTGCTCCGCTAAGGCAGATTTGCTTGCCTGTCCGAGTCTGGTGTGCCTCTGGTGTTCTTTGCACTTGATGTCCACCATCCTGGTTGTCTCGCCAATGTATGACTTTCCACACTGGCACGGGATGTTGTAAATGCCTGGTTTACATAGCCCCAGGTCATCTTTCACACCCCCTAGCATTGTCCCAATTTTGGAGGGTGGACAGAAGATACTCTTTACATCATATTTTGAAAGAATTCTGCTGAACTTTGCAGAAATAGCTCCAGCATATGGCAGGTATGCCACCTTCTTTGCCTCCTCTGGCTCCTCTTCTGTACCCTGTGGTTGGATGGTAGCAAGAAGTGCCCTTTGGATGCTGAACACCAGCTGTAGATGTTCTATCTCTGTGGCCAGACTTTCCGTATCCGACAGAGCTCAAGCCCTGTGAACTAATGTTTTCAAGACTCCATTCTTCTGTGCCGGGTGGTGGCAGTACTGGCTTGAAGGTATAAGTCAGTGTGGGTGGGCTTACGATACACACAGCCCCAGAGTATCATCTGTCTTCCTCTTGACCAGGACATCCAAGAATGGGAGCTGTCCATCCTTCTCTAGCTCCATAGTAATTTTTATACTTGGGTGGCGTGAATTTAGATGTTCCAAAAAGTCATCCAGCTACTCCCTGCCATGGGGCCAAATGACAAAAGTGTCATCAACATAACTAAGAAAGCACTTTCCATGAAAAGGTTGGCTACCACTGGTGATAAAGGACTGCCCATTGACATTCCTTCTGTTTGCTCATAAAATTGACTACCAAAAAGAAAATATGTTGAGGTCAGTACATGCTTGAACAGGTCGAGCAGGGCACCCTCGAACCTCTCTCCAATGAGATTGAGTGAATCGGTGAGTGGCACTCGTGTGAAGAGCGACACCACATCGAAACTGACCATGATGTCAGAGTCCATGGTGTATAGCTGCCTTAGCCATTGTAGGAAATCCTCTGAGTTCCAAATGTGGTGTGCACATTTGCCCACATTTGTCCATCAAGGTCACAGACAACCTAATAAACCGAGACAGCGGTTACCAGCTCAGCTCGAAGTGGAGTCTGGCTCTGGAACTTATCAGGGCCCAACAAAAGGAACCAAGAAACTCCTCAAGAAGTAGTAACACTGCAGGAGTAGTGCCAGGTGGGCGTGGACTGCGAACAGAGCGCCCGATGTGAGACGGGCCTCAGACAGTTGCCACAACTGCAGATGGTGCACAAGGCAGGTGCGGACATCCGTTGGAGCACCAGAGAAGGGCCAAAACTTCAGGAGCAGCACCAGGCAGGCACAGACCACGAACAGAATGCCTGACAAAGGACAGGCCTCAGAGAGCTGCCACAGATTATGACCAAGTCTGGCGCGGACGTCCGAGGGAGCAGCGGGGAAGAGACAACACCTTACAAGCAGGGCCAGGCGGGTGCGGACGGCAAAGAGAGCACCCAGCGCCCTCTGGGAGTAAATACTGGACAAGATCCTCCAATATGGCAGTTTCAGGTACCATCTGAAGAAGGCAATGAGTTACGTGGCCGAAATATTGTGCCAGAGCGACACAAACATCCGGCAGTAGACCCGATTATTCCATATGTCAAGATCTCGCCGGGAAAGCCTGAAGAGTTACAGCTATTAATCTGTTGCCATACTGTATGTACAGTAGCATTTAGCTGTTATTTCTAGTTTATGAATTTTGACAAATCTAAGCCCCCACAGTCCAAACAAAAAGAAAATACCAAAATGATGTAATTGAAGATTTCACATTTCTTTGTCAGAACTATCTGACATGTTAACATGTAACAGTATGTGATGGAAAGCTTGTCCATAAACAATTTTAATACTCATCTTTATTATCTGAAGAATATGTGGCTTAGCTCATCATCAAAATATATTTTGGGTCACCATTGTCTGTAAAAATTATTGCAATTTTGGCCTTTGAGTCATTTTCAAGTGGTACTGCAAAAAATTTTGCTTCAGCACATGTTGGAGGATTTTGAAGTCTGACATATGCTGAAGCAAAATCTTTTGCAGTACCACTTGAAAATAGCAATTGTGAATTTCTACAGCCAATGGCAAATATGAAGTCCTTTAAAAAAGAAAAAAAAAAAAAGAAAATAATAATTTGCAGCTGAAAAAATCATAGTTTATGGCAAGTCCAACTTTTCCAACAATTAACTTTTAAATTTTTATAAAGTTGCTAAAAAGAGCCACCTTTAAATACATATTGATTTCATAACCTTTACTTTTCATAACTGTAGAATTACAAAAAAATTTACTTTCATGTTAAACAGTGTTCACAGTGATCAATCCAACAAATAAAAATCCACTTTGCCTTACATGAAAGCAAGTCCAAGACTAACTTATGTGAACACTGATCAAAACCTTTCTCTCCAAATACTAAACAAAGACACTACCACTCTTTGATTCTGAGCACTAGTTATTGTTTTCACTGCAAGCCTGACTTAACATTTAGCAATAAAACAATGTTCAGGATAGAAACAAAATTTAGGAAATAAAAAAATTATATCTTTTTGAACAAAATTTTAGAATTCAGTTTTCATGAGCAGGAATTTTATAGGATAATAAACATTCTTAAAAGTCAAAGATATAAACGGATTTCCAAAATATTACAGAAAATATAAAAATGAATTACATTCATCAGTTTTCTGCTATATTAGCAGGTCCTTTGCCTCTCCATTTTCTGTGATCCATTGCTTCCTTCTTAAGGCTGCTGTATGTTGTACTGTCCATGACATCATCCAGAATCTGAAATCTCTTCCTTCCTCATATCCTTTTCCCTTCTACATAAGCTTCTAAAACTGTTTTTCTCAGTCTGTCATTCCTTCTTAATATATGCCCAATCTAGTTTCTTTTTCTTCTTTTTATTACATCTAGTAACTGTCTTTTCTCTACCACTCTTCTCAGTACCTCTTCATTTTTTACTCTGTCCATCCAAGTTATTCTTTCAATGCTTCACCATATCCACATCTCAAAAGCCTCCAGCCTTTCTCTGTCTTCCTCAAAGTCCATGTTTCAGCACCATACAGAAGAACACCCAATACAAAACATTTTCTGAGTCTTTACCTAAGTTCTCTGTCCAGACTGCTGCAGAAAATTCTCCTTTTCTTATAAAATGGCTCTTTTGCCATTGCTATCCTTGTTTCAATTTCTGTGCTGCACTTCCAGTCGGTGTCTATCCTGCTTCCAAGATACTTAAAATTTTGCAGCTGTTATAATATTTCTCCATTCAGCATAATTTTTATTCCTTTATTTCCTCCTACTGCCAATACTTTTGTTTTCTTTGTGTTAATTTTCATTCCATAATTTTTTTCCATTAGCTTCAATGGTGTCCACTAAATCCTGTAATTCCTTTTCCCATGTGGCTAGAAAGGCCACGTCATCAGCAAACCTCAAACACCGTACTTGTCTTCCTCCAATTTCTACTCCTCTACCCTAAAGTATCTAAATTTGCAAAAAGTGAAGAACATGCAGCAGAATTAATTGTACGTAGCTTTTTGATGTTGAAGTTTTGATGGTAGTCTCCCAGGCTGCTATTTCTTCTTCTTGTGTAAGCTTGTAAAAAAACATGTTCTGGTAATAAGTTTATGCTGACTTCTGCTTTTAAATAAATAGTCTTAGCCATGATATGATTTTTGACCAGATGGTTTAATTCCATATTGTGATACACTTTCACAACTGATTACAATATTCACATACGTTAGTGATGACAACAATTGATGCAGTGATCCTTTAACACACATCCACTTTCTAACATCCCTGACAACCAAGTGTGCCATCTGCATTGATACATCAAAGAGCTCATAAAACCTCCATATTCAGGTTGGAGTTGTCATTCTGGTTTTTGTTTACACACTTTTGAGAAAGGTTAATACCATTACAAAAACTAGAAGAATGTAGAATATGCTGGTTGAGACTAATGCTTACAGTAAGTATTGGTAATTATTTATGGGAATATTATTTTTATATTGTGTTGGCAATGGTATACTTGATTTGTGCATATTTTTCACTCTGATTGTCAAGCAGGTATTTTGCAGTTTTGTGTTTTTCTACAGATATATTACATCTGTTTTATGTTCTGTATCAGGATTTACAAATAATAGAAGTAATTTTGGTGTGAACGGTTTTGTGAATCAACTGTACTATTTTGCAGTAATGACTTTTGTATGCAAATTATTTGAGATGTACAACTTTTAATTATAATTTTAGTTATGCTCTTACCTAAAAACAACACTACGTAACATTGTGATAGTTAGATGTTATACATATTCTGGCAGCAGCACCCCCAGGCCACTTCAGTTCAGTATGGTGTTTGACAGAGCCTGATTTTAGTCTGTATGGAATGGGTAGTCCGTGTTAGTTGCATCCAGATCAAAATTGGTAAAGTAATGTCTTCCTTTGTCTGATAAAAGTGGATACAATAAATGGGAAGAGAAATTTTAAAATGGTGTTTGGGGTATGATTATTGCAAGTACCAAAAATCCAAGCAGAGTTCCACTTTTCCCCAAATGAGTACCGGTATATGTTTTAAAATTGTTCCTAGATCTGCATTTAACATCCAAGCTTTTGTTGCCTTATGACCAACATGGGCAGTTGTTCCAATAGAATCACCTGTAGTTTTACAAAGATCATTATTTTCAATGATTACAATGATTATTATTTCATGATTTTTGTATGACAGATGTTACAGCCCCTATCCAAAATGATGTAGTGTGGTGAGTCAGCATTTTTCTGTTGTCCTTTCTGATTGTGCTATAGCTTCTAGACATGTTGAGTCACAGGGACATTAATTCCATGCTCAAATTATCATTTGTTAATTTGCAGACTTCTCATTGTTTAGTTGAAATACCTGAAAAGTATAAGCGGTCTGTTCAAAACATTCTGGAACATTCGCAATTTGGAACGAAATGCAATTGACATCACTGCACGCGCCTGTATTTAATGTGTAGGTGCTGGAAGTTTCATTGCTGTAAGTCTGTTAGTTATTGTTCAGTGCTGTATTGAGTTGACTGGTGTGTCAAACAGTTTGCGAATTTCAAGATGGCAGAGTTAGAGGCACAATATGTCTGCATTAAATTTTGCATAAAACTCAAGAAAACCTTTACAGATACACACCAAATCATGCAGGAAGCCGATAGTGATGAGTGCTTAAGCTATACTCGCTATTAGGAATGATAAACATGGTTGAAGACTGGCCAGATGGAAGTTACTGATGACCCTTGTTCAGAACGTCCTTCAACATCTACCGACGACACATATCAGGATTGTAAACAAAATTGTGCGTGCCAATCAAAGACTGACTGTCCAAGAGATTGCAGAAGAATGTATCATTTCAGTTGGATCATGTCATGAAATCCTAGCACAGCATCTTGGAATGCATGGTGTTATTGTCAAGTTTGTCCCACGGCTCATGCGTCAAGACCAGAAAGACCTCATCAGGTCAAATGTCAAAGCCATGATTATAGTTTTCTTTCACTTCGAAGGACTAGCTCATCATGAACTCGTGCCACGGGGACAAACCATTAATTGAGCTGTGGTGTGGCAGTTGGAATCAGGAGGGGAAGAAGACTAATGAATCATCTGTGGAATCAGTTTCAGTGGAATCTAGAAGATTAATGCATAAACATATGAGCTGACATAAAGGGCAGCAGTTGATGCAGTTATCTTGCATGAAGCTGAAAATAGAGCTGTCACTGTTTTCTTATGGTGTGTCCCTGCTGACATGTCATGGAGAGTCGGGATGGAGAATCCATCTGACCTGGCCAAAATTATTAGAATTGTCACATGGCTGGAAGAAATCAATATTACTACAAAAGGGTGTAATGAATGTTAGATCTTCACCTCTGAAGTAAAGTGGATGTAAGGATCATCTGCAGAAGCAATGTCATCAACCAGATTGTTATGAGTTTTGTTGAGTTGGTCATAAGGCACAAGAGTGCAAAAATAAGAAACAAGGGAAACATCACTAGGAAAAGTGTCCATTAAACACAAATGGGAATGCATCACCTATCAGAATTCATTCCTAGTAGAACAAAACACTGCACATATACATGCAGAGACAGAATACTGCTTGTTGGGCAGTGTACAGGACAAGGAACATAAGTTTTTAACAGGCACAGATGCATGTTTGTTACTCATTAGTCTGGATCCCTTACACAGAAAGAGACTTAGGTCTCCACCATACAGGTTATGTGAAGTAGGTAACAATAACATGAAGTCATCAGGGACAACACTGCTTAACTTTAGCATTGGAGCTAAGGATTTTTGAGAATATATGAAAGTGTTGCCAAATGTTGGTGAAGGTTATTCTGCAATTCTCAGACTAGACTTCCTTGATAAACATCAAGCCAAAATCAAAATTTCATGTTGTTCAGTTGGATTCAGTGGGACGTTTTTTCCACTGTGAACAACAATTTCAAGGGAGATATTGTCATGAGGTGCACCAATCATGAAGGTATTGCCAACTGAAATGTGAATACATATGCTAAAGATTGGTTACCATGGTAACATAACACCAGGTACAGGTAAATTGATTTGGATTCCTGAAGATGCCAACGTATGACAATAAATGGTGTGTGTTTGGTAGCACCACTACAAAGTACCAAAGATTTAGATAAAATGCATTGTTTTGTGTCCAGAAACATTTGTAACATAAGCATAGTTTACGGTTACAGCTAGCCTGGATAATTTTAGTATGGACAATGTCAGTCTGCTAAAGGGCTTGAGGATTGTCAGTTTAGATGTTCTGGGTGAAGAAAATAATCACAGGGCGTGTGGGGACCAGGGCTGCAAGCAGACCATTAGTGCATCTGCATTACACAAGAATGTGAGGTCACTTGCAAGGAAGTGACTGACAAACAACAGAAGCTTTTTTTACTATGGTTTTTAGACTTGTTTAACACAAATGGTCCATCATCAGCAATGCCTGCTACAAGTCACCATACACCTACAGGTAATAATGCATCAAGCTATAGGAACCCATACTGTGTACCTAAGCATCTGCAACTATTTATGGAGAAATTTATTGATTAGAAACTTTTATCAGGAATTATAGAATACGGTGATAGTCAATGGAGTGCAAATTTCATCACTGATCTGAACAAATCACCTAATGGTACTAACAATGGAACATTTACCAGGTGCAAATAAATGATCTTGATGAAATCTGTGGGGCAATATAATACAATTCATATTTTTTCATTTTTTTCCAGTTTCATTTTTAAGGGCTAAAACACACCCCAAAAGGTGATTGGCATATTAGATTAAGAAAGAATATCTTTATAACCACGATATATAAAAATGTGTTTCATATAAAAGCTGAAAGTAATTAACATTTTTGTAAACAGTATAATCAGCTTTGGTAATAATTTGAAATTAGGCAAAATGCCCAACTACTATTAATTTATTTTGAAAAATGAAAATTTTTGTTACAATATAAATTATAGATGCTTTCATGCCACATACATCCAAGTGTTATAAGACTGATTTCTGAGGTACTATGTTTGGTAAACAAACAATTGTAATGATACATCAATTTCTTTTCCTATATATTACAAATGATTCTTAAATTTGTGTATATTTTGTATTATAAATGCTATTTAACATCTTTCATGCATATGGCCAGAGAAGGCAACTTAATATACATATATCAGTAACCAGATAAAAATCAACATAATGTTATCTCTGAATTTTTGTAAATTGTTCATCAACTCTCCCTCTTGTCTTCCTCTTTTTGTTAGCCTACTCTCTCGTGCCTTGGACACTGCTTATGTAAGTGTTTGTAATCATTAGATAATAATAATTGAGTTAACTGAGAATGGAGCACATGCCTGTAATGTAAGACTCATTACCACCATTTTCATAGCTGATAGAGCAGGTGTTTGGTCTTCCTGTAAGTACTTGTAACACTTTCCAGAATAACTGCTTGCTGACTAAAATTTAGCAACCATTTTCTACATCTTATGCAGATAGCTACTAAGGGTAAAAACTTTTTCAGAACCTGTAGTTATTACACTGCAAGAAAAAAATTAGTACACTTGGAAAGATGATATCAGTTTTGATCCAATGATGGCATATGCCACCTGAGGGATAGTAGATGTACTGGTAACAGTTTCAGCACTGTCTGCCAGCAGATAGCATAGCTGTGTCTACCCTTTAATAGGGAATTGTCATAGCCAGAAGGCTCAGTGTGGTGCAAACGTGTGAAGAAAGCAGGCACCCATGCCACAGAGATGTACTTGCGTTTCCAACAGTCAGCTGGATGAATTTGAAAGGGGTCAGACTGTGGCCTTCTGTTTGACAGGATTGTGCTTTCAGGAAATTGCCAAAAAAGTTGGACGTGCTACATCAGTTGTGGTACTGGAGGTCATGTGAACATTCTCACACCCACAGATGAGGTTTGAGATGTCCACACAACACCGACACCCACCAAGATCATTGCAGTGTAAGGGCAGCAGTGACAGATCATACAGCCACCAAAGAACAGTCAACATGAACTGTTGCAAATCTGTTATTAGCAGTGGAACTATGGGCATGCTCATTTCTAGCCCATCTTCCACTCCCGCCATAGCATCACCATGTATTGCTCGACAGATGCCATCAGAGGATCACTAGGAAGATGGCATGTCATGCTGTGGACTTCAGCAATGAAAGCAGATTCTGTCTGCACACTAGTGATGGTCATTTGCATACATGATGTAGACCTGGTGAGCACTGTCTTGTAAAATGCATTTATCCAAGACACAAAGGTCTGAGGTACAATAAGCTACAACTCTCATTGACCTTTGATGTTTCTGGAGGGAACACTAACTGTCACTTGGTGTATACAGTATGCTGTTAGACCCATTCTTTTGCCATTATTGCAATAGGAAGGTGATGAGTTGTTCCAACAGGATAATGCTCACTCATACACTGCCCATGAAACTTACCATGCTCTGCAAGATGTGCAGCAACTTCCCTGGCCAGCACAATCTCTGGACATGTCTCCAATTGAAAATATTAGGAAGTGATTTGTGGGATCATGAACCAACAACTCTTACAGAACTACATGAATAGGTCCAGCAGGCATGGCATAAGGTATCTCAGGACAGTATTCACCAGCTATATGATAATAAATTAAAAATATATTTAAAGAAAGACAAAGAAGACACAAGAACACAACAGCAATATAAATATTATTCATTCAGATTTCTTTTCATCAGTGTTGGATTGTGGTAACAAATAATAACATAGTCTTTTTTCACTTGCTTCTTTATCACATTTCACTAATTACCCTGCCGCTTGGGTTCTGAGGCCATCCTTGGTTCCTTCCGGCGGCTGGCTGATTTGGTGAAGACAACCAGCATCGCACGCGGAGTGCAAGCTGAGCTTAATATCTGCAGCATAGTGCCCAGAGTCGATCGCGGTCCTCTGGTTTGGAGCCGTGTGGAGGGTCTAAACCAGAGGCTCAGACGACTCTGCGACTATAATGGTTGCAAATTCATCGACCTCCGTTATTGGGTGGAGAACTGTAGGGCCCCCCTAGACAGGTCAGGCGTGCACTACACACCGGAAGCAGCTACTAGGGTAGCAGAGTACGTGTGGCGTGCACACGGGGGTTTTTTAGGTTAGAGGGACCCCCCCTTGGGCGAAACGATAAAATACCTGACGGCTTACCAGAGAGGACATTATCATCATTGATAAAGAACATCCGTCCTCAGAGACCAAAAACAGGAAAAGTTAACGTAATATTGGTAAACTGCAGGAGTATCCAGGGCAAGGTTCCTGAATTAGTATCTCTTATTGAAGGAAATAGTGCGCATATAGTATTAGGAACGGAAAGTTGGTTAAAACCGGAAGTGAACAGTAACAAAATCCTAGACACAGAATGGAATATATACCGCAAGGATAGGATAAACGCCAATGGTGGAGGAGTATTTATAGCAGTAAAGAATTCAATAATATCCAGTGAAGTTATTAGCGAATGCGAATGTGAAATAATCTGGGTTAAGTTAAGTATCAAAGGTGGGTCAGATATGATAGTCGGATGCTTCTATAGACCACCTGCATCATCAACCGTAGTAGTTGAGCGCCTCAGAGAGAACCTGCAGAACGTCGTGAAGAAGTTTCGTGATCATACTATTGTAATAGGGGGAGACTTCAATCTACCAGGTATAGAATGGGATAGTCACACAATCAGAACTGGAGCCAGGGACAGAGACTCTTGTGACATTATCCTGACTGCCTTGTCCGAGAATTACTTCGAGCAGATAGTTAGAGAACCAACTCGTGAAGCTAACGTTTTAGACCTCATAGCAACAAATAGACCGGAACTTTTCGACTCCGTGAATGTAGAAGAGGGTATCAGTGATCATAAGTCAGTGGTTGCATCAATGACTACAAGTGTAATAAGAAATGCCAAGAAAGGAAGGAAAATATATTTGCTTAACAAGAGTGATAGGGCACAAATCGCAGAATATCTGAGTGACCACCATCAAACGTTCATTTCTGAGGAAGAGGATGTGGAACAAAAATGGAAAAAATTCAGAAACATCGTCCAGTACGCCTTAGATAAGTTCGTACCGACTAAGGTCCAAAGCGAGGGGAAAGATCCACCGTGGTATAACAATCATGTACGAAAGGTACTACGGAAACAAAGAAAGCTTCATCATAGGTTTAAGAGTAGTCGAATCATAGCTGATAAGGAAAAGCTGAACGAAGCGAAAAAGAGCGTAAAGAGAGCAATGAGAGAAGCATTCAACGAATTCGAACATAAAACATTGGCAAACAATCTAAACAAGAACCCTAAAAAGTTTTGGTCATATGTAAAATCGGTAAGCGGATCTAAATCCCCTATTCAGTCACTCGTTGACCACGATGGCACCGAAACAGAGGACGACCGAAGAAAGGCAGAAATACTGAATTCAGTGTTCCGAAACTGTTTCACTGCGGAAAATCGTAACACGGTCCCTGATTTCAGCCGTCGCACGGACGCCAAAATGGAAAATATTGAAATAAACGATATCGGAATTGAAAAACAACTGCTATCACTTAGTAGCGGAAAAGCATCCGGACCAGACGAGATACCCTTAAGATTCTACAGTGATTATGCTAAAGAACTTGCCCCCTTTCTATCAGCAATTTATCGTAGATCGCTGGAAGAACGTAAAGTACCTAGCGACTGGAAGAAAGCGCAGGTCGTTCCCATTTTCAAGAAGGGTCATAAATCAGATGCGAATAATTATAGGCCAATTTCGCTTACGTCAATCTGTTGTAGAATAATGGAACATGTTTTGTGTTCTCGTATTATGACGTTCTTAGATAATACAAATCTCCTTCATCATAACCAACATGGATTCCGCAAACAGAGATCATGTGAAACTCAGCTCGCCCTATTTGCCCAAGAAATTCACAGTGCCGTAGACACTGGCGAGCAGATTGATGCCGTATTCCTGGACTTCAGGAAGGCATTTGATACGGTTCCGCACTTACGTTTAGTGAAAAAAATACGAGCTTACGGAATATCGGACCAGGTTTGTGATTGGATTCAGGATTTCCTAGAAGAAAGAACACAACATGTCATTCTTAACGGTTCAAAATCTGCAGATGTAGAGGTAATTTCGGGAGTACCGCAGGGAAGCGTGATAGGACCTTTATTGTTTACAATATACATAAATGACTTAGTTGACAACATCGGTAGCTCCGTGAGGCTATTTGCAGATGACACGGTTGTCTACAAGAAAGTAGCAACATCAGAAGACTCGTACGTACTTCAGGAGGACCTGCAGATGATTAATGCATGGTGCGACAGCTGGCAGCTTTCCCTAAACGTAGATAAATGTAATATAATGCGCATACATAGGGGCAGAAATCCATTCCAGTACGATTATGCCATAGGTGGTAAATCATTGGAAGCGGTAACGACCGTAAAATACTTAGGAGTTACTATCCGGAGCGATCTGAAGTGGAATGATCACATAAAACAAATAGTGGGAAAAGCAGGCGCCAGGTTGAGATTCATAGGAAGAATTCTAAGAAAATGTGACTCATCGACGAAAGAAGTAGCTTACAAAACGCTTGTTCGTCCGATTCTTGAGTATTGCTCATCAGTATGGGACCCTTACCAGGTTGGATTAATAGAAGAGATAGACATGATCCAGCGAAAAGCAGCGCGATTCGTCATGGGGACATTTAGTCAGCGCGAGAGCGTTACGGAGATGCTGAACAAGCTCCAGTGGCGGACACTTCAAGAAAGGCGTTACGCAATACGGAGAGGTTTATTATCGAAATTACGAGAGAGCACATTCCGGGAAGAGATGGGCAACATATTACTACCGCCCACATATATCTCGCGTAATGATCACAACGAAAAGATCCGAGAAATTAGAGCAAATACGGAGACTTACAAGCAGTCGTTCTTCCCACGCACAATTCGTGAATGGAACAGGGAAGGGGGGATCATATAGTGGTACAATAAGTACCCTCCGCCACACACCGTAAGGTGGCTCGCGGAGTATAGATGTAGATGTAGATGTAGATTACAAAGGACAAAGTCCGCAGCTTGTGGTCTTGCGGTAGTGTTCTCGCTTCCCACGCACCGGGTCCCGGGTGTGACTCCTGGCGGGGTCAGGAATTTTCCCTGCCTCGAGATGACTGGGTGTTGTGTCATCTTCATCATCATATTCATCCCCATTATGGTTGGAGGAAGGCAATGGCAAATCACCTCCACTAGGACCTTGCCTAGTCAGGGGTCAGGTCTCCTGCATCATCCCCTACACTCCTCGGAGTATGAGACCTCATCATAAAGGACAAATATCTTTACAGCAAGGTAAAGATGACATCATAGCACAATAACAATGGTAACATTACTTATTCAGTTGTGTCACTGTCACTTTTGGACTGCAGTAACATATGAGGAATTTTACCACAGTCAAAACAAAAAGGTTCAAAGTGCATCACACAGATTGGCTTTTGACACATTTTGTAACAATATTTTGTCAGTCTTTTCTTTATTGTGCAGGTATTACACCTTTTCCTCTTGCTTACAGTTGTTTTTTCCCCTTTTCTGCTTCTGTCTCCTGCTGTATCTTCACACGTTGACCTATAATGTTGTAGCCTCAGTTTAAGATCCCTGTGAACTCCTGTGGTGTCCAAACTTTTTCGAACCAAGTGAGCTTGAACTAATGCATGAGATAGTTGTTTCAGGAATCCTTTTCTTCTGATACAGCTCTCATTGTTGCAACAATAGATTACTTGTGCATTGATTCCACTCATATTGCTCACTGCAAAAAATATAACCATGGGCCAATGACGTACGTTTCTTGCAACATTGTACGAAGAGGTCAACTTATCTGTAGTGTCAACTCCGCCTTTGGTTCTATTATAAAATGTTACAATCAATGGCTTTAGCTTATCTCTAGTGTCAGCATCTATTGAATTATTGTCATGCAAACTTGATGCTAGGATCACACACTTCCCCTTTCTAGGAACAGGAAATTAGAGTACATCCTTTCTTGAAGCCAAAAAGTGAACTGTTGGCAGCCCTTCCCTTACTGGTAGCAAACTCTGGAGGAATCTCACGCTTGTTTTTCTTCATAGTTCCAACAAAAGAAAGATTTTT
This sequence comes from Schistocerca americana, assembly GCF_021461395.2. Classification (NCBI taxonomy): domain Eukaryota; kingdom Metazoa; phylum Arthropoda; class Insecta; order Orthoptera; family Acrididae; genus Schistocerca; species Schistocerca americana. The sequence continues at coordinate 537,786,890 of NC_060122.1, forward strand.
CCTTTGTAACTCTTCTATCACGCCAATACTAGTCACATTTAGACCTGATTGATTTCAGCCACAGAACAACATCAGAAGGTTTATTGCTTACGTGATATAATCCTTCTGGTTGCAACGCAACATATATTTCCAAATTATACAGGTAAAATACTTGGGAATCCACTAGAGCATATATCTTAATCTCATATTTGTTTGGTTTGCTAGGTATATATTGGTGAAAACTGCACCTTCCACAGAATCCTTCCAGTTTCTCATCCACTGTAACATTTTCTTCAAGGGTATAGGATTTCTGGCAGTTCTGTATAAATACAGAAAATATTTCCAAAATCGCTGTTATCTTGTCTAATCATCTCCATTCATCACGAGTTGTATGTTTGTCAGATGTAAGATTGGTTCAAATGACTCTGAGCACTATAGGACTCAACTGCTGTGGTCATAAGTCCCCTTGAACTTAGAATTACTTAAACCTAACTAACCTAAGGACATC